>NC_028458.1:5540415-5581883 GCF_000263155.2 Setaria italica
GGATCAGCTTCAGATTCACGTGTGCTACGTGATGCAATGTCTCGGGACGATGCATTGTTATTCCAAGTGGGAAATACTATCTAGTAGATGCGGGATACACCAATGGACCGGGCTTTCTTGCTCCATATCGATCCACTCGCTACCACTTGAATGAGTGGGCTGCTCAAGGGCATAACCCATCCACTGCCAAAGAACTATTCAATTGCGCCATTCAACTGCTAGAAATGTGATAGAGAGAACATTTGGGCTATTGAAGATGAGGTGGGCTATACTAAGAAGCAACTCATATTTTGACTTGCAAAATCAGGTATTCCGTAGTTAGTAACCTAGCTTGAAATTCATCTTTGAATGACCCTAGCTAGCATGCAACTCATTTCTACTAAATTCTTGCAGATTAGGATCATTAATGCTTGCTGCATATTGCACAACTTTGTAATTGATAGACAGAGAGATATGGATGATTTACTTATACACCAAGTTGATCAAGTAATATCTTTTGAACCTCATGAAGTTCAAAGTGAAGTGGGTATGATTACCAATGTTCAATCAACAAATGAATGGAGCAATTTTAGGGATACCAAAGCTAACCAAATGTTTGCTGATTACCAAGCAAGACGTGGTCAATGTATGATAAATTCTATCATCAATGCATGCTTAAAATGTATGATAAATTTTAGTGCTCCTAATATTTTACTAATAACCTTTTGTGAACATTTTTCCTGTAGGATATGGAGAAGGGCAAGAAGTCAGGCTCGGGCAGGGGTTACATTTCTTGGAATGATGACATGGACAAGGCTCTTCTTGACACATTTGTGGAGTACTATAACAAGGGTGACAGATGCCAGAATGGGTGGAAGTCTCATGTCTATACAACTGCTATCAAGAATGTCCGAGAAAAGTGTAATGTGGATATCTCAAAAGACAATATCATGGCGAGGAACAAGACCTTTGACAAACACTACACTATCATCAATGGTATGCTGGAATCAAGTGGATTTGGTTGGGATTGGAACAAAAATAAAATATCTGTTGATAGTGATGCTGTATGGGAAGAATATGTGGCGGTAAGTTTCAAAAACCACTTATTTCAATATCTGTTTAGTATTTGGCAGAATAAGAAAACTGCTAACTTGCTTTCTCAGTATTTGCATAGTTCAGGAAATAGTTCAATTTGTTGCTATAGTTTCTTGCACTGTGCAGTTGACTTGGTACCTTGGTGTATATGAGACATGAAGGTATTTCACTGAGCATGAGGTCATTGCAAAAGTAATTATGCAATACATGTGCTCTTTGTTTTAAGTGAGAGTCTGAGATAGTAGGACTATGTACACTTTGTTTTGCTACATGCATCTGTTCATTTCTGAATGTCAATTTGAATGCTACTGTGTAGGACATAACTTCTCATCAGGTATGCTACTCAAAGAGTCTATCAATTTCCTATGTTGACTACAGCTTGCTGATCTCTTTTTCTGTTCTTACTTAGCTTGTATCCTCTTCAGTTCGGTCTCTGTTTTGTTCTGCAGTGAACTGTTTGTTAAAAATATTTCATTTATATCTGGGAAGCAAATTGGTAGCTGCCGGGTACCTTGCAGTAAATAAATTCCAATTTATACTGATTGTTTGTTTGTATTGCTTGATACAAAAAAAAAAGCCAAACAGCTCACTTATCCTTGCTGCAGTAATGTTAGTTAATCCTATTCAACTATTTGCTGCTGTGGCTGCCGTGCACCAGGATAGTTAATCCTATTCAGTACTGTTAGAGCACAATATATATGCATGTCTAGTATCCTTGCTATTGCTTTGAAGTTGGATATATATGTGTTAACCATTTGTTTTTTTGTAGAAAAACAAAGAAGCTTCTGGTTATAGGCACAAGACTGTCTTGTACTGGGACTCAATCAGCTTGGTGTTTGGCAAAGACCATGCTACCGGTGAAGCGGCAAGGACTGCAGCTGAGAGCTCAAAAGACATGAGTAAGGAAGATCTTAGTAACAAAGAGCCCACATCATCGGCAACTTCAGGAAGTTTAAAGAGGCAACGGTCAGGCGACTCTTTTACCTCTATGATGGCTGAAAAACTAGACAAGTTTGCTGAAGCACTAAAGGAGGAAGCCCCTAAAGGACCAACATCAAAAGAAATTCTAGACACACTGAATGAAGTACAAGGATTGGATGAAGACACTTTGTTGGACCTATTTGATATCCTGACCGGTGACGCACGCAAGTACGAGTCTCTGTTGGCGCTTCCAGAGAGGATGAGGAAGAGGTGGCTTCTAAAACAGCTCAACAAGTGAAGAAACTAGTTCATCTATATCAAGTGATGGATAATATCTATTGAACTTGTAATAATATGTAGCTCATCTGAAAGTATTATCTTGTATTTTATCTGTATTTTCCTAGCTGGAGGTATGTAACTCGTGTATGATGTGGTTTTCTTCGAAAACAGTGCTAAGTATTAGTCTGAAAACAGTGCTAAGTACTCATCTTTAATTCCTGAGAAAACAGTGCTAAGTACTCATCTTTAAGCTAGGAATTTCGAAGCTATCAGATTTAACCTATATTTTCCAAAGAAGTAGTTTCCTCTCTAATCAACCAAACAATATTTGGAATCTAATTCTAGGAATTAGTTTCTTTGTACATCCAAACAAGAAAATTGAAATGAATCTAATTCTATGGAATTTAATTCCTATTGAATCTAATTGCTAGAATGAGATTCTTAGAATGAGATTCAATTCCATCCTAACAAACGGGCCCTAAAAGGAATTTCACATGTTAATTCATAAAATATACAAGCTATTGCTTTTCTATCCTGAATTCCTGATTCTAACAGCCAGTTCACTCCATCCAGGAAGCCCAACACTAAGCAAGATCAGTAAAAATGCTCCGTAGATAGTACATATTTTTGTTCACTTATATTTTCTTGTTTACGTTACAACTCAATCACTGATGCGACAACAAAATTACAACAATTTCGCTGTACAACCTTCAACGCATACTACTCCCTTCGTTCCGAATTATAAGTGTGCTAATACTGATGCTACAAAGAGATGCTGGGGCAAGAAGATAGAAACCGACTACTATTGCATTTTGGAACGATCCACTTTAACATTTCACCACCAACAGCGCCTAAGTTCAAGAAGCGAGTACTACCCGTAACTATACAAACAACACTTGGGAGCTGGAACCGTGGAATGATCATATCATCTCGTCGGCTTTGGACGCCACGGGATTGGCCGTCATGGGGTACCCCTGGTTCCCGTGCACCGACTGCTCGTACGTCTCGCCGTCGCCCCACACCGCGTACGCGTCCTCCCCGTGGATCGCGTCGTCGCCGGCCGCCAGCTGCTCCTCGCCGAGCCGGAGCGGCACGAGCAGCCGGACGACCAGGCACACCGCGCTCGTCACGCCGACGTTGAGCGCCGCGACGAAGGCGATCCCGGCCACCTGCACGCCCACCTGCCGGAGCCCCGCGGCGGCGCGGCCGTCCTTCACCGCGTACGCGAGGCCCACGTACCGGGGGTCGTCGCCGAAGAAGAGGCGGCAGAGCCGCGGCTCCGCGAGGACCCCCGTCAGCACGCCGCCGAGGCTGCCGGCGACGCCGTGGGTGTGGAGCACGGCGAGCGTGTCGTCGACGCGCTTCAGGAGCCGGCTCCGCCTGTGCAGCACCATCATGGTGCACCATGGCACGCTCCCGGAGGCGACGCCCATGAGCATCGCCGCCCAGCCCTGGACCAGCCCGGCGGCCGGGGTGATGCAGACGAGGCCGGTGATCATGCCCTGGACGGCGCCGATCACGGAGGGGCGGCCGAAGACGAGGCAGTCGAGGCAGAGCCAGACAAGGAGGCTGGTGGCCGTGCAGAAGTGTGTGTTCACGACGGCGACCGACGCGTCGATGTTGGCGGCGTACGGCGCGCCGCCGTTGAACCCCGTCCACCCCATCCACAGCAGCCCGGCGCCGGCGAGCGTCAGGAGGATGTTGTTAGGCGGGAACGCCTCCCTATCCTTCGCCGTCCTCGGACCGACCTGCCGCCGCCCATTGATGATTGTAAGCTGCCAGCTCGTGCATAGCCATGGCATTCAAGTGTGTACAAGGATGTAAGGAGCGTACCCAGTAGGCGGCGGTGAAGCCGGCGATGCCAGAGGAGAGGTGGATGACGTACCCGCCGGCGAAGTCCATGACGCCGGCCTTGAAGAGGAACCCGTTGGGGCTCCAGAGGCTAAACGCCCCGATGGTGTAAGAGAAGGTGAGCCAGAGCGGCACGAACAGCATCCAGGCCCGGAAGTTCATGCGGCCAAGGAGCGAGCCGGCGACGAGGATGAGCGTGATGGCGGCGAAGACGAACTGGAAGAAGAGGAGCGTGGCGGCCGGGTAGGCGCCGGCAAAGCCCTGCTGGGTGAGGAAGGCCTGGTCGAGCGCGGCGAGGTCGGGGCGGCCGACGAAGGGGAGGAGGCGGTCGCCGAAGGACATGCGGAAGGCCCAGAGGCACCAGCAGACGAAGGTGGCGGCGAAGGCGTAGAGCGCCATGAAGGCCGAGTTCACGGCCCACTTCTTCTTGACGATGCTGCCGTAGAGGATGACCAGCCCCGGCACGCTCTGCAGCCCCACCAGCGTCGCCGCCGCCAGCTGCCACGCGTTGTCTCCCTTGTCGAGCCACTCCGGCGCCGCCTCCGTCGCCATCTCGACGGCCGGTGATCGAGACAACGCAGTGGCGCGAGTTTAGTGTACGGGTGCTCGCGCGCGCCGTGTCCACGGGGAGGGGAGAAATCAACAGAGGCCAAGTGGAAGGTGGGCGAGAGCTATATGGGAATTGAGGGGCGAAAAGGTCTGCGAGGGCGGAGCGGGAGATGTGCAGATTCTTCAGATAGTTTGAACGACGAGATTCTGCTGTGTGGCTGGCTGGATGCTGAATCTGTCCGCTTTTCTGGGTGGTTTTCACTGCTGCAGTGACACCATTTCGCCACAATTAGCGCATGATCTCTTGTTCAAGACCGCGTTTTTTGCATCCCGGCTGTGTGTGTTTTATACAACGATCTGGTATTGAATTAGCAATGGCAGCAAATAATTCATCCTTGTAAGAACTGTGCGTAGGGCACAGTTTGCTGGACCAAAGAACCAAATGGTTGAAGCAGTCTTACCCTGAAAAAGTTAAGCCTGGCTGAAGGCAATAGCTGCGATTAACATCATCTCAACACACAAGGTTGTCCTGTATGCAAATGGCGGAGTTTCTTATGAAGATCAGCATATACGAATTGATCCCCGTTAATTCCACTGTATCACGAAAGATTGCCAGTTTGGCTTCATGGATGCCATCCATTTCGCTGATTATGCTCATTCGATTGGGTCAACAACATATCGGTGCATGGCTGCATGCCATATGTAGACAACGTATAAGCTTCCACTACAAAAGTCACTAGGGCCGAACCTACATAGCATTCTCTATTTACAGCTGGGGAGTTCGACAGAAATCCCATGTCAATGCATAGTTCAAACATATGGCACGCCAAAAATCAAATAGAACATCAGAACCGAAAAGCATCCCAATTCCTAGTTAAGTTTCAAATTGGGCCATTTGCGTAGCTCATTGAACAGTTTTGGAATACCGTAGAAGAATAGTAATCAATGAGATCAAGAATCCACACTGAGTCAATAGAATGTCACTATCACCTATAATCAATTTAACATCACTAAAAGAATGGGGTTTCTAAAATACCAAAATCTGAGCACCTCTATATACCAAACCTCAGAAGATTTACTAAAAAGCCTGCACCCAAGGAAAAAAGGACGACAACGGTGAAACACACAGTTACTTTCCACACTGTCCACACAATGAAGGGAGATGCTTGCTCAAGGACTCCCAGTAGATTTTCCTCGGGAAGAAGAGCTTACATAACCAGCACAGCAAGCTCAAGCAACAACAGCAGGGCCCTATTTCAGGAAAACAAAATGTGTTTAGAAGTATGAAAATCATATACAGCTGTAAGGCAGTAAGCTTCATAAATGGAGCACAGTAGTTCAATATATTTCCAAGGGATGCATATCAATTAACTCAGGATGGGCTATGCAAGAAGCAATTTGTTCCTAGAGTTATATGATTTCTTCCTTGACCAGTGATTCAGTGGTAATGGCCCATGGGATTAGCCAAAGGCGACATGCAACTTCACAATTTGCAAATCTTTCTCAGATGACATATGGAAAGCATGCATATCCAAAACTGACGAACTGTTCTAGCACTCTAAATCTGGTTACTTCCACTTTGACCTTAATTGCTTGTTCTCAAGGTCACAGGTCAGTGACTCTGCGATGTTTCGTGATTGTGATCAAGAACCAGGACTGGGTCTACTACTTACGTTCAAATAAGCTGTTCGGTGATCATGTTTCAGGCAAAGTGAAAGTCCAAGAATCGGACAAATTGTGCTACATCAGCCATGATTGTGAAACAATGATGCTTAGCTACCAAAGTTTGCGGTCTGAAGCTATTTGGCATGCTTTACTTAATATATTTACATAGTAGCAAGCACAGTTTTAATTATCAATCATCACTTACTTTGGCTGTTAGATTTGACACAGCTAATTGGAACTTTTCTCTGGTTCTTGAGCCAGCAACATGACCAGCCTTGGCGACCTTGCTAAAAGCGCCATTCAGCCAGCTTGTTCCAGCAGACACATACCTGTAAGTTGGAGAAAACAATCGAAGGAATTAGCAAATAAAGGATGTTGGTAATAATGAAGGTACAAAAGATATGTTAGTCCATTCTAAGCCATATTTTGAGGATTAATTAACAAAAGCAAGGATGAGAACAGACCTGTTGGTTTTCACAGCAGAGCCTGTATCATTAAGCTTACGCTCTGCAGCCAGCAAAGCAGCCATTGTTTTGTCCGAAACATGTAACCTTTGGTCTACTGATTTCACCTTTTCATTGACAACTGATATCCCATTGTTTATCTTCTCTGAAAGGCCAACACGTTTATCAAAGGAATTGATCCTTGCTGATGCATTAGCTCTCAACTGATGTTTCTCATCAAATGCTTTAGCCTTGTTCACAGCATCTTGTCTAATTGCAGAACCCCTTGCAATCACATTTGTCATGACATCATGGGCCTTGCTCACATAGACACGGCTATTGGGACTGGCATTGGCCTATGCGGCAACACAAAAAGAACCTTTTAGTTAAATAACAACTGCCAGTATAATACACATTGTATAAAAATAATGAGACAAGATGATAGTACGCTTTGCATTAAAAATACCTAAAATAGACCTGTTAATCATCGGCTGATAATTTTTTAATGGTGGCACCCCCTGGGTACCTTGCAAGTACCATAAAACATCTGAAATAACATATACGCATATATAGGTTCCAGTTTATTTATTTATTTTGGTTTCAAATATGCAGTCGCTATTCAGTAAAAAAGTGTGAGATGTTTACACTCGGTCACTGCCTCATCCCTACAACCACTTCTTACAAGAGACCCCTCTATTAAACTTTTTTTCAGTTTGCCCCTGCCCCTGGTTAATGGGAGGCTCATGATCTAACATTCTAACTACAAGGGAGAAGAAACTTAAAAATTGCATTTGGAATTAAAGGTACCTCTGGGGAATACTCCAATTCCGCATTAGGAGCTGAACTTGTACTTGTCACCTCACTGACCAAAAGTTGCTGCATAATTTTCAAAATGGATATCTCTATGAAAAATAATGACCAATAGAGATTAATTACATTTATGTAACATAAGTTAGCTCAATGGTGTACCTGTTCAGTAACAGGGATGTAGATGTAATCTTCAGCTGGGGTTATGTTCACAACTTGATCCACAATTGTTGCTCCCTGGAAAAAAATTACATGATATTTGATATTGCTCCATGGTAACATGAAAAGAAACAAATGTAATCAGTGTTTCTTTGTTTCATAATGCTGCAGATCAATCTAGATGATGAGATGCATAATAGAGAGAAGAAGACACTATTGTATTTCACTCAGAAAACACACAAACAGGAAGAGCTTTTCACTGCAGCAAGGGCTATTTGAAATTTAGATTGTCATTTTGCAATTGATGCACAAATGCAGACTTGTATGCATGCTGGAAATAAATAGTTAATTGGCATGCTTATTTCTTACATGGAACAGATTCACAAAGTCAAAGAATCGCATTGTAAAATTATAATTTATGTTGCTCACATACTGACTGATTAAAGCAGGCATTAAAATACTCAATATCTTTATTCTCTCTGCTTATTCATCAATCTTTGATGGCCTCCTAAGGATCTTACAGATGACCTGAGGATCCCCATACATCATTCGATTGCCAGTGCATGAAGCACATGGCTTATGGTCAAAGAAATTTAAATAATTAAACTACTATTCAAGAATTCTGCATGTGCATGGATCCTCAGATTCTGTGACAAACTCCAATTAAGACGAGGTCAGAGTGAATAACCAAACCCTGTATGGAAAATTGTCTATTAAGACGAGGTCAGAGTGAATAACCAAACCCTGTATGGAAAATTGTCTATTTCTTCCTAATTGATACGTACACCAGAACAGGTCATGCATGCTTAAACCACTGAACCAAAACACCTTTAACTTTTTTTCCTCCATCCCTACATGCTACGATATTGATCGCAACCGACACAAAATTTGGCTTATTGCGGCACCTGTATAACCCCAAACGTAACAGGCTAACAGACACATATACCTACTTCGCTATTCATAATGGCAGTCCCCACACACAACATCATTCAGGATACGAATTCTAAAAGCACCACATCCAAAATAACCAGAAAAAAAATCTCCTAGACATGTCAAGGAAATAGATGCTCAAGGCCATACCGATAGGAGAAGGGCAATCTCGAGGGCTTTGGGATCTTTGAATGTGACGTAGGCCGTCCTCCCCGTCGCCACTCCGTCACTGCAATGCAACCACCAACAAGAGGCTAAAAATCGTAATGCAGTTCAAATTACTAGCCGAAACGGAAAAGCTGCTAGTAACACATCAAAGGATAGGCGGCTAAAAGAAGAAGAAAGAAAGAAATCAAGAGGCGCTCACAATCTGATGTCGACGTGCTCGATGTCGCCGGAAAAGGAGAAGAACTCGCGCACCTCCCGCTCCGTCGCCAGATCTGAGATGTTCCGCACGCGGACGGTCCTCACCACCCTCTTCCCCATCTCCTGCAAGCGAAACCGACCGGGCGAAACCATCACAATCCATCACCGACACCCCCCCCCCCCCCCAATCCCCAACGCAAGCCGGTGCTCGCCGCCGACGCTGCCCAACGAGAAAACCAATAGACGACGCTCACCTCCATAGCGCGGCGCCGAGAGAGAACTCAGAAGAAGCGGTCAAAGAAACCACCCCGCCAATCCGGGCTGCCCGAGAGAACCGCGCAGCGCGAGGAGAGGAAGGCGCAGTGGCCGGCCGGGCAAGGGCGCGAGGCAGGCAGGGGCTCGTAGGCGGGCGGGCGATTGGCAATGGCGTGGTCCGGTTGGTTACTCGTCGCCGCCGCGGGTTGCTGCTGCTACTTTTCTTGAGCTGTTCGCTGCCTCGGTGGCCGAGGAAAATTAATAAACGAAAACGAAGCCATCCCCTCCTTCCTAATCATCTACCCAAATACCCCTTCTACCCTCCCGCCAGGCGCGGATCGCCTCGCGGAGGGTCCAGGGGCAGAAGAGTAATCTCCCGATGGGGTCTTACTTGGGCGACATGCTGGCTGCTGAGTTTGCTTCGCGACGGCGCCATCTCTCCTGACCTGTAAAACTATTTTTTATTCCGACGAAAGCATTAATTAAATATGGACAATTAACTGTGCCAAGTAATGACTCGGCAGCGACCGGCCCAGCCAATCAGTGGGTAAAGCGGGCCCATCTCATTCTGGGCTGTGGGGCCGTTGATTTGATTTGGGTGCCGCGTCACGGACGACGGCGATTAGGTGGATGCAGTGGTGGTTAGGCCCGCTGGGCTGGGCCGGCTCGGTCGGGGTCATGTGGCACACCGGTCGCTTTCTGACGGAATGGTGCCAAAAGATTTGTACATTTGCATGAAAGCATGTGGGGTGGCCCCTCGCTGAGGTGGTCCCAACCCACCCCCCGAGCTTCGTGTTATTTTGACCATTGCCATGAGGTGAGATGAGATGATGATGAGACCATGAGCATCATTGTTTCCTCTGCTTGCTCCTTCTGTGTATTGACAGTCCCCCCATTAATTTTTTAAGTTAAGCTAATGGTCCGCTTCCTAAGACCACGGGTGACAAAAACTATAGAGATGTTGAGTTGTTTTTGAGCTGCTCAGAGAAGAAGCACTCGCCGATGATTTTGGTCAAACGGGCCCATCCGTGGAGAAGGCCTCCTCGATCAAGAAGAAAGCCGAATAGCCCAAGAGAGAAGAGCCCATGCTATTACCGCAAAGCCCACGAGAGAGAACACGAACCTTTCAGCCCAAAATCTTAAGGGCTAGGAGGACGAGCCCACCGGCGCGTGTTCCTCTGCTTCCTCTCCTTCCCCAACGCCGGCCTCCCTGAGCTCCCCTCCTCCTACCATGCCGCCGCCGCCGCCTCAATAGAGCTAACAAGCCAAGGGTAGCATGCGCCGCGGCCTGCGCCGCGGGCTGGGCATCCTCCTCGTCCCACTTCCCAACGCACCCAGCCGCCCGCCGCCTATCTCTCTCGCGGCTCTCCTCCTCCACCCCCACCGCCTCAATAATGGCTTCTCCCGCCGCTCCTTCTGCAGCTTCCCCGGCGGGGGCCGCGCCGTCGAGCAGTTCTCCGATGACGAGTACGACCACGAGTACGAGGACCTCCGGGTTCGTGCTACATCCAGCGCCGCAGGCGCACGGATTATACCTTTGTGTGACTGGTTTTCCGTGTTTGCTGACTCAATTCCGATCGCCACGCGCAGCCGTCGTCGTCGGTGGCGAACATAGACGAGTGGAGATGGAAGCTGAGCATGCTGCAGCGCAACGCCGAGGAGCAGGAGATCATCTCCAGGGACCGGAGGGACCGCCGGGACTATGACCAGATCGCCAACCTCGCCAAGAGAATGGGGCTCTACAGGTTTCGTGCTGTCATTTCCCAGCTTCTGGCTATCATTTCTCCACGCACTTGTTGAAAAAATAATCGAAACTTCATGATGTGAATGATGTTTTGGTGGGGGTGTGGAATGGCAGTCAGACGTACGGGAGGGTTATCGTCGCGAGCAAGGTCCCACTGCCAAACTACAGGCCGGACCTAGATGACAAGCGGCCGCAAAGAGAGGTTTGTCTATGCAATTCAGCAACAAGATCGTATGTCTTACTTGCATTTCAAATTGCTAGTGCTTATGGGGTGTTTGTAATTATCTGTAATGGAAATGGGGCTCCAACTCGCGTCGAAAAGGGGTGTTTATGATTTACTTATTGTGGAAACAAACAGGTGGTGATCCCGCTGAGCTTGCAGAGGAGAGTTGAAGGTCTTGTGCAGGAGCATCTAGACCGTGCACTCTTGTCACTGGATAAAAGCGGTGGCAACACGGAAAGTGGTTCTGAGGCGGCTGGGAAAGCTGACAATGTGAACCTGGACGAGCAGCATGATTCTCTGCTTGATAGGTCAGTCATGGAGAAGATACTTCAGAGGAAGAGCATTCGAATGCGCAATTTTCAGAGAAGTTGGCAGGTGTGACATGCTTCATACGCATCATATTCCTGTAATCATGTTTGGGAAAGACGGGGGGTAATTTGAAAGCCTTCTGCAGCATTCATAGCTCTGCGCTTGCTGTCTTGTAACAATCTCATGGTGTACTTGTGAAACAGGAATCACCTGAAGGTGTTAAGATGTTAGAGTTTCGGAAATCGCTTCCAGCATACAAGGACAAAGAAAGGCTCCTAGCAGCCATTGCACGCAATCAGGTATGCAAGCTTGTGAAATGTCCTGGAGAGACATATGACTACGAGCCCATACGAACCCTTTGAATCCATCATTATAACCTTTTTTTATTAATTCTCCGGCACCCTTGTCCAATGCCAGGTTATAGTAATTTCTGGGGAGACAGGATGTGGGAAAACAACACAGCTGCCTCAATTTGTATTGGAGGCGGAAATAGAGTCTGGCCGAGGGGCCTTTTGTAACATAATTTGTACACAGCCACGAAGGATATCTGCAATGGCAGTTGCAGAAAGAGTATCCACTGAGAGAGGAGAGAACCTTGGTGAATCGGTAAGTTCATTCAAATTTTATTTTTGTCAATTTTGCTACTGTAAATCATTTGTAATATGTGTAAGGAATAAGGACAAAAGTCCTTACTAGTTCTCTCCGTTGTATGTGCATACGATACTAGCTTTTTTAATAGGTTGGCTATAAAGTTCGACTGGAGGGAATGAAGGGAAAAGACACACATTTGCTTTTCTGCACCAGCGGCATTTTACTAAGACGATTGCTGAGTGACCGAAACTTGAATGGCGTGACTCATGTATTTGTTGATGAAATACATGAAAGGGGCATGAATGAAGGTTAGGTACCATATTGGTATTGTTCCCTTTCACTTCATTGAGGTTCTACCTATATTCAGCGATAACAATTGTTCTGTTATTGCATTGGTTTTGCAGATTTCCTGTTGATTGTACTGAAAGATCTATTATCACGGCGCCGTGATTTGAGGTTGATATTGATGAGTGCTACTCTAAATGCGGAACTGTTCTCTAGTTATTTTGGAGGGGCACCAACTATCCACATTCCTGTGAGTTAGTGTGCTTTTGTACCTAAATCATCTCATTTACTGTATGGATTGTACTTTTTTCCGCCTTCAATAACTCTGACAAAGCTGCACTGATCTTACACTTATGTTGTTCTCTTGAATGCCAATTCAGGGATTCACGCATCCAGTGAGGGCACATTTTCTGGAAGATATATTGGAGAGGTCGGGCTACAAGTTGACTTCAAGCAATCAACTTGATGATTATGGCCAAGATAAAGTCTGGAAAACTCAGAGGCAGCTGCTGCCTAGAAAAAGGAAAAATCAAATCACTACACTTGTCGAGGTACTTATTCAAAACAGAGGTCAATGAATGCAATTCATGCTCAACACTCTTCATATACTGTTAATGTACTATGCAGGATGCCCTAAAAAATTCAAGCTTTGAGACATATGGTTCCAGGACGCGAGATTCTCTAGCAAATTGGAATCCTGATTGCATTGGGTTCAACCTCATAGAGGCGGTTCTGTGCCACATATGTCGCAAAGAGCGACCTGGTGCTGTTTTAGTTTTCATGACTGGATGGGATGATATTAGTTGCTTGAAGGATCAACTGAAAGCACATCCGTTGTTAGGTGATCCAAACAGGGTTTTGCTGCTTGCATGCCATGGTTCTATGGCTACTGCTGAGCAGGTAGTTGTTATAATCTGGCATATCATGGTGATGTTCTTTAAATGCATATATAATCTTGTCTATTAGTTGGTTGATCTTTGTTTTTGTAAGCATCCCTTCTGTATTTCACAAGTCTAATTCGCGTGTATGTCTGTATATCGTTGGTCACAGAGGCTAATTTTTGAGAAGGCACCTCCTAATGTTCGGAAGGTAGTCCTAGCCACAAACATGGCAGAAGCAAGTATTACAATAAATGATATCGTTTTTGTTGTGGATTGTGGTAAAGCAAAGGAAACTACATATGATGCTCTGAACAATACCCCCTGCTTACTCCCCTCATGGATTTCAAGAGCTTCTGCCCGGCAGGTGAGTGCTTAGCTTCCTTGCTGTCTCATCTTTCACCAGTAGATCCTTTCTTTAATTCATATTTTTTGAGGCTTCTGTTCAATTATAGTCCCAACTTGAAGAACTTTGCTCCATTTGTAACATCCAGACTATAAGACTTATTTATTCAGCTTTGACATCTGGGATTATCTTAGTCTGTTTAATTACAACGGTCCTTAATTCCCTATCAACCACCTGCATGTGTCTCTTTCTCACACAAACCTGTCTTGAGTCAATGTGTTCTTTAGTTCTGATTCAGTAGCCAATATAAATTTGTCACTGGTTAGAATTAAAAGGATTAATAACAAAGTAATAATTGAGAGAAATTTTAACAGTGAATAAAATTCGATCCTAACCTCTTGATACACATATGATCACAAACTGTTCCCATGTTTACAGTACCAACCATTCATATTTGTGAATCACGATGATTCTCAGTCTCTCCATTATCTTAATGCAGAGGAGGGGCAGAGCTGGCCGTGTGCAACCTGGAGAATGCTATCATCTTTATCCTAGATGTGTGTACGATGCATTCGCAGAATATCAGCTTCCGGAGCTTCTTAGAACTCCTTTGAATTCATTATGTTTGCAGATAAAAAGTTTGCAAGTTGGCAGCATCGGAGAGTTCCTATCAGCTGCTTTACAGCCTCCTGAACCACTAGCTGTATGTGTTTAAATTGTACTTTGACATTACAATAGCCCCATTTTTCTCTGTCTTCGTGCCCACTGGATTAGTGGCATATTAACTAACTCTTTTTAGGGGCATTTACACAGTATGTAAAGAATAAATGTGTCAAGTAGGCAGTAAAGGATTCTCTTTCGATTTTCAATCCTTTCCACTTATACTTGATAAATGTGTAGGTCCAAAATGCAGTGGAATTCCTGAAGATGATTGGCGCATTAGATGGAAATGAGAACCTTACTGATCTTGGTATGCCTTATCTGTTGCTTCCCTGCAAGAACTGAGGTCTGCAGCAATATTTTAGCACTGAGAGTTAATATTTCCTTATGACTTTGTAGGACGTTACCTTTCCATGCTTCCAGTTGATCCGAAACTGGGAAAGATGCTTATAATGGGCTCAGTTTTTCGCTGCATAGATCCTATACTTACTGTAGTCGCTGGACTGAGTGTTCGGGATCCTTTCCTGTTGCCACAGGACAAGAAGGATGTAAGCCTTTGATTTCCACTGCTTGACTTTATATTAGTGACTGGTATTGGTTGTGAATTGATTCTTTATATTTTTTATTTTTTAAAAAGTTTTATGAGAAAATGTAAGGGATATTTAGTACTGAAAATGCATCATGATATTTTCTGTTGAGCAATAAGCTTATTTTTAGTGCAGATAAGACCTTGATATCCTACTTTATATATTAGTTGGCAGGAACTGCGAAATCAAGATTCTCAGCAAAGGATTATAGTGACCATATGGCCCTTGTTCGGGCTTATGAAGGATGGAAGGATGCAGAGAGAGAAGGGTCTGCTTATGAATACTGTTGGAGAAATTTCCTTTCTGCTCAAACACTACAAGCTATTCACTCACTTCGGAAGCAATTCAGCTATATTTTAAAGGATTCTGGTTTGATAGACTCTGATGCAAATATAAATAACAGTTTGAGCCATAATCAATCATTGGTCCGTGGCATCATATGTTCTGGGCTTTTTCCTGGGATAGCATCTGTTGTGGTAAAACAGCTATTGACAATTTTACTATAGATTTCTGTTTTGATAGAGGCCAGACTTGACAGTTTAACTGATTTTTTTAATCTTGCCTTTGCAGCATCGAGAAAACTCAATGTCCTTTAAGACCATGGATGATGGCCAAGTTCTTCTTTATGCTGTAAGTGCATACCAGACAGTCTCCAAAATCCAAATGCTCATCTGTACTGCCCTATGAAGGGGGCTAGTGGTGCCTCGTTTAGACATTTAGAGATTGTACCAAACTGTTATTATGATCTCTTAGACTGAAAATTTGACATTATTCTTAATTCAGAATTCAGTGAATGCAAAGTACCAGACCATCCCATATCCATGGTTGGTCTTTGGTGAGAAGGTGAAGGTGAATGCTGTCTTCATCCGTGATTCAACCGGAGTATCAGACTCCATACTGATCTTATTTGGTGGTGCTGTTGCAAAAGGAAGCATGGTACATTTTCTGGTCTTAACTGATTGTGTTTCTCATGTAATTTTGTGTTTATGTTACTATTTTGTATGGCTTGCCTTCTAACTCACATGTTATAGGCTGGGCACTTGAAGATGCTCGATGGGTACATTGATTTCTTTATGGATCCCAGCCTTTCCGAATGCTACTTGCAACTTAGAGAAGAACTTGATAAACTTATACAGAAGAAGGTAAGTCGTGCACTCAGTGAAGTTTTACACCTCAAAGGAATTTGGTACATTTTCATCAGGCATTTCCATTGCTGGGTTCGCAAATAACGAGTGCAGTAGAAAACTTCGCAGTACGTGCCAAAATAGACAGTAGTTGAGCCTGGGTCTGTGTTTGTTTGGGTGAACCTTGTCTAGCTGCCTATGTTATGTATTGTGTACTTGTGTGATCTGACAATGTACTCAACTCCAGCTTGAAGACCCGAACTTTGACATCCACAAGGAAGGCAAGTACATCCTATACGCCGCGCAGGAGCTCACCGCCGGCGACCTATGCGAGGGGCGGTTCGTGTTCGGGCGCGAGACGAGCCGGGCCAAGCTCCAGAGCCCCGAGGAGGAGGGCAAGAGCAGCCTGATCAAGGATGGGATGAACCCCAAGAGCCTGCTGCAGACGCTGCTGATGCGCGCGGGGCACACCCCGCCCAAGTACAAGACGAAGCACCTCAAGACGAACGAGTTCCGGGCCATGGTGGAGTTCAAGGGGATGCAGTTCGTGGGGAAGCCGAAGCGGAACAAGCAGCTGGCGGAGCGGGACGCGGCCATCGAGGCGCTCGCGTGGCTGACGCAGACCTCCGGCGTGAAGCCGCAGGACGAGGGCGACGACTCCTCGCCGCTGGACCTGACGGACAGCATGCTGAAGCTGCTCACGAGGCCGAGGCGGCACTCGAAGAACAACTCCAGGAGACGGTGATCTTTTGGGCGGAAAGATCTTGGTGTACGTTTGGTCGCGCGCGCACGCACAGATTCGTCACACTCAACATGATCTCGCATTCTCGCGTGAGTCGCCCATGACGCAGCAGCGGCCGGGTCGCACCCCCACTAGGACTGTAAACGAGCCGAGCTCGAGCGAGCTCAACGCCTCAAGCTTGAGCTTGTTAGAGCATCAAGCCGAGCTCGAGCTGAGTCTCAAAACCATCCGAGCTTAGAGCTAGGCTCAAGCTTGGCTCGTTTATGATCGAGCCGATCTCGAGTCGAGCTTATATGAGTCAACCACGAGCAATTCACGAGCCTTGAGATTCATATCATTCATAAACATAGTTCAATAAAGTTAATATAGTAATTGGACTAGAGTCATTGCATTACTTGTAGACGTTGATATTTGCACGCTACAGTTAGACAAGACAATTAGAGTATATACTAGTAGAAATGCCTGTGCGTTGCTACGGGTCATTACTTGCTGTCACGTTATTATACGTTTGTTCGTACCATTTTTGAACTTTGAACAAGAATTTTCATTTGCAAGACCTGCGCTCTATGTGCCCAATGTTGCCCATCAAGCTTAGCACAAATAAATAATCGAAAACAATCAATGGAGTATTTTTCAGACATAAGGAAGTAATTTTCCCAATTAAAACTTTTTGTCACTTTAATTACCATCAGGGACACTTTTCTTGTCTATCTTTACATATTTCCCATCAATGCTCTTCTTCCCTGACAGCAAGCAGACAGCAAGGAAATCCATATGTTTCCAAGTACAGCAATCAAGGCATACCATTTAGAAAGTGTGTTTTTTTGTTTGCAGGAGAATCACCTATTTGAAATAGAAATAATAAATGTCAACAACAGTTATCCCACACATTCACAAAACTGGCATGAGGAATGCTCAGAAAACTTACAAAAAGCTGAGGCGAGTAAGACTTGCAATCGTTGCAGGAATTGTGTCCCTCTACAGGTTGCTCGACAAGTACTTATTTGGTGAGGACCTCTGAAGCGAGCTCTCCTGGCAGTCTGGCCTCCACTCCAATCGCTGCCCGCTTCGCTGTCGCCTCGAGGATGCGGTGGCCATTACCTGGTCGACACGGCTGGCGTCGCGCGGGTCCCTGAAGTGGCGTAAGAATCGGAGGATGATGGCGTCGACGTTGGAGGACGGTGGGATGTCGTCGGTGGACATGAGGACCTCCTGGAGGTGACGGCCGCGCCGTCGTGGCCGTGGCCATTCTCGACGGGCGGGAGCCTCCTCCTGGAAGTGGAGGAGGAGGAGACGTTCAAAGTCAACCAGTTCGAGTTCGACTACGCGTCGGATTCGACTTCGCCTCGGACTACTCCAACGTTCCGCTTAGGGGTCGGACACTCCCGACCCCAGGACTCAGGGTCGGGCGAGGCGGAGCTTCACTCGGGGTCGGGCGAGGCGGAGTTCCACCCTCAAGGGGTCGAGCGCATCCGACCCCGGGACCAAGGGGTCGGGCGCATCCGACCCCGGGACCAAGGGTTGGGCGAGGCGGAGTTCCATCCTCAAAGGGGATGTTCCTAGTAACCTCATCAATTATGTAGCAGTTGATGATTTATGCAAAAATTCAGAGAGAGCAAATAGCTTGACAGAATTTATAGGGTACACGACGAGCTGTTGGCGTCGATGGTACGTACCTTTTGTGGAAGTAGAGTAAGAAGCCGAACACGCTAGGGCACACGAGCTGTTGGCGTCGATGGAGGTGATCTATGCGCGTGTTGCAGAGCAGTTTCTCGACGGCGAGGAGGACCTGGGCTCCTGGCAGTCTGGCACAAACACGTCGAAGATGCCCAACCCCGCAGCTATGTATACAGGCAAGAACGCAACCTCGATTCCGATCCAAGTCGGCCTCGATTTCGATCCGGTTCAGCAGCGAACTCTCCTGGCAGTCTGGCCCCGACTCAGCCTCGATTCCGATCCGAATCGGAAGCGAGCTCTCGTGGCAGTCTAGCCTCCACTCCAATCGCTGCCCGCTTCGCTGCCGCCTCGAGGATGCGCTGGCCATTACCGGGTCGACACGGTCGGCGTCGCGCGGGTCCCTGAAGATGATGATGGCGTCGATGTCGGAGGATGGCGGAAGGTCGTCGGTGGACATAGGGTGGAGGGCGAAGGTGGGAAACGGCCGCATGCCCCGGATTTGGACGGAACGGCGGCGGGATGTCGACGGAGGATGATGGCGTCGATGTCGGAGGACGAGGGGAGGTCGTCGATGGACATGGGGAGGAGGGCGAAGGTGGGAACCGACCGCAGGCCCCGGATCCGGACGGAGCAGCGGCGGGAAGTCGACGGAGGATGATGACGTCGATGTCGGAGGATGGCGGGAGGTTGTCGGTGGACATGGGGTGGAGGGCCAGACGGAGCGGCGGCGGCTAGATCCCTAGAGGGAGGGCGGCGGAGGAAGGGGAGGGGAACGAGGGAGCTGGGTGGAGGGCCGGACGGAGCGGCGGTGTCTAGATCCCCCGAGGGACGGGACCGGAGCCGGACGGAGTGCGGCGGATCTCGATCCCCCGAGGGAGGGGAGGGAAACGAGGGAGCGGAACTCTTTTCGCTTTAATCCCTCGTTTTCCTATTTTTTCCACTCGAGCCCCCCTATACTCAAAATTGGACTGCGGGTTGATATCACGAAATGTGAGGGTTTTTTTTGAAAAATAGCCCGACGGACGAAAAATCCAGGCAGAAACGTTACTTGCTTTAATAATAGGTAAAGATATGTATACACCTCATAGGTCATGGTCAATCGTAGTGCATGAACTTACTCGAGCTTTGAGTTAGGTTTGAGCTTGGCTCATTTAGAAATCGAGTCTTCGATCTCGAGCTCACGAGCTTTGAGTAGGCTCGAGCTTGACTCGTTCAGGAATCGAATCGAATCAAACCTAAGACGAGCTGAACAGATTCACGAGCCTCGACCTTTTTTTCTTTTGACAGCCTGGCCCCCACCGATTTGGAAGGCGCGACCCGGAGCTGCCACGTCCATCGTCTTGTGTGCTTTGTTTATGCCTCGCTCGAGCTGAGGGGACCTGAGGTTCTCACGGGTCGCTTTCTCCGCTCCAATTTGTAGGGAGCCGTGGAGGATATCATGCTGCTGCTGCTGGTTTACCTGGTTGCCTCTATTAGGTTCTGCTATTTTTCTATTGGCAGTGTCACATGACTGCACCATCATATGGCGCATCAGCAAGGAGTTGTTTACACTTTACAGCGAGGAGGAATCGATATCTATCTTCTCCTCCTCCTTATCTTATTCTTATCGGAACAACATCATCCGAGTTTGTTCATCTTTATTCTAATGTTGCCTTCTAGAATCTAAGAGCCTGCCTGAAAATTTCGGGACTCCTACCGCATGGGGGCGTGTTTGTTTCCGATTTTGTGTCGGATTCTAGTGGAAAAAATCGAACAAAGCCCCCAATTCTTGTTCGATTCCATAGGAATCAGATTTTTTCTCGAGCGGAATTACAACGTGACCTAAGAATCGGGACGGGTGCTCCCGCAAAAACCAGCACCCGTTCATCCCTCCGCGCCCTTCCGCTCGTCCCTCCTGGGCGGTGCTGCCGGCCCCTCCCCGTCCTGCCGGCAGCCCCTCCCGGCCGGTCCACGCACCGCCATCAGCCCCTCCGCCGGCCTCCTTCTCCCACACGTTGACCTGCGCGTGCTACCGGTGGTGGTGTGGCCCCGTCACCGGCCCCTCCACCTCCTGTTGACACCGGCCATGGCCCCTCCGCCCAAGGATTTAACCCGTTAGTGCTGCCGGCCGCCGAGCACCACCCCGGCATCGAGCTCCCTGTCCATAAAAAAAAATCAGGTTGTCAAACACTCTGCTTCTCTTACTAGCAGATTCTGTGGACAACAGCTTTTCAGAGTAGCTAGATTTCAAAGAATCGCTACTCAGAAAAGCTAAAACAAACAGGCACATGGTACATAACAATGTGCTTGTACTTTTAGGCCAAACTTTTCCAGAACACGTTTTTGATCCTGCAAAAATATACCCCTTTTTCAAAATTTTAATTCAAATTCAAATTACACTTTAGACTTTTTTTTAACTTATTATCGGAATTTGTTTTCTCGTTTTATTACGAAAAAAGTCCATTTTACTCTGAACCGACGTTTCCATTTTGCCGCTTGCCATTTTTCTGAGTCGTGTCGTGTGGCCTGTTTGACCAACCAGCTCGAACTAGAAGCCCGGAACAACACGAAGCCCTCGGGCCTTACCGTGCCGCCGCCTAACCAATCCACCGCCGCGCCTCGCCGCCAGCCACCTGCTTCGGCTGCGCCGCCTGCCTGCTTCACCCTCGCCTCGCGTCTCCCGTGCTTCTCAGCGAGGCAGCCGCCGCCGCGTAGCGGCTATACGGCTTGGCCGGCGCCCCGCTGCTCGTCCTCGAGCTAGGCAGGGCGGATTTGTTCCTCTCGTCCCGGAGGCGGAGAAGACTACCCCGCACGCTCGGGGAGCCGGTTGGGGCCGCCCGGCCCGCGATGTCGTCGAGCAGGTTCTCGCCGGCGCTGCAGGCGTCGGATCTCAACGACTTCATCGCCCCCTCGCAGGACTGCGTCATCTCCCTCAACAAGAATTCCTCCGCCGCCCGCCGCCTCCAGGTACTGACACCGCCCTCTCCGCCTGGTTTCGTTGATTACCCTAGTCTTGGTGTCCGGATATATGCACCGGCTGAGTGCAGTTTGAGCTCACCCGCGATATTTGTTTTAAACTTTAGACGGTGATTTGCGCGATCAATATTCCCAATATGATTGTGTAGTGGCGTCGAGCAGTAGGCTGTAGGCCGTGCTCAGCAGGCAAAGACATGGCAAATAGCAAATACTTAGAAGGGAGGATGAAGGAACGGGAAATGAAATTGATTTGTGTTCTCATGTTTGCTTCTGTGGAATAAAATACGAAGGACAAAAATCGAGTTAGCTATAGTTTAACTCTTAATAAATGTTTTTTTCTTCAAAATCTATATATTATAGATTGATAATTATAGCATCAAGTGTTATTTTGTCCAACTATGTCTTATAAACGTGCTTCAGTGGGTCGGAAGCAAATTATGGCCTGTAATGAGCAGACATGGCGTCTTCAGATTATCAGAAGTACTCATGTTCATTCTTTAATTCAATGGTCATTCTATGTTTTGCACTGAAGGACTAACCTAGTACGTTTGCTTCCCTTTTGCACTAAAACCCATGTCCCATCAAGCTGAAAGATCAGTATCTGCTTTTTAGATGCAAACAAGAAAGCTAGGCAAAGTTGTACCATGCACAAAAAAACCTGAGCACCATACTTGCCCCTACTTGTTGCGTAATAGGCTCTGGTAGCGCAGCTTGTCTATAATTTGCATCTAGGCAAAAAGGATTGTTTGTATGTTGCAGGACATGTACAACATGTTCTGAAAAATTTCTAGCTTTATTCTACTTCTATCAGATCAGTTAGGAAAAGTGTTACAGCCTACTGAATGAAACCTTCCACATTTTTGCCAACAACCTACCACTTTGAAAGGGCTAAGTAGATAACTAGATACCCGTGTACATTTCTGATTATAATCAGCTTCACATCTGCGCCATTGGATCTTCATAAAGCAATTCCATTCCTTGTCTACTGCCTTTCTGCACACCATCCCCCATATTCCTGACAATGAAATTCTACAGATCAAACAAAAGGAAAATACGGTGAGCACAAAGCCTCCAGAGGAAGCAGTCAAGATTTCGCTAAAAGACTGTTTGGCATGCAGGTTTTTTCATTTCTGTTTTTCACTCTTCAAACCAGTTCTAAAGTAAGTAACATGCTCAAACTCAATGAATGCTGATTGTTACATTTTTATCTTAGTGGTTGTATAACATCAGCAGAGACGGTTATGCTGGAGAAGCAAAGCTTGGGTGACTTCATTGCTCGCATAAACTCTGGCAAAACTGTTATTGTATCTGTGTCTCCCCAGTCAAGAGCATCACTAGCTGCATTCTTCGGTCTTTCTCAATCACAGGTAATTAATCATGGGTTTCCCATATCCATTCCCCTGTCAGAAGCATCACCCTGGCTCGTATGCCCTTGTAAATGTTTCCCACAAGCCATTGTGGTCAAAAAGTACTGTAAGCTTGCACTTTAATTATGATAACTAAAGCAGAATGTAACTTCTTTAATTTCAGGTTCTCAGAAAACTTACTGCTTTGTTCAAATCGATGGGCGTAAAGGCCGTTTATGACACAAGCTCTAGTAGAGACCTATCCCTTATTGAAGCTTGCAATGAATTTGTATCACGTTATCAGAAAAACCAATCATCTAGTGGCCAAGAAGCTGGAGCCAGTCTTCCAATGATTTCATCTGCATGCCCAGGTAAAATTTTTGTTGGGAAGTTGGGAACATGACATATGAATACTTATGTAATGTACTTTGGGTTTCAAAATGCGGTGACGTTGCATACATAATACTAATGGTCTGGTACTATCTTTTTCTGCATTTTCTTTAGAAATAAGTACGGGATTTGTTCACAAAATATGTGTTTAACACCTCTTCCTCTTGCAGGTTGGATATGCTATGCTGAAAAGACTCTTGGTTCATATATCCTACCTTATATCTCATCTGTAAAGAGCCCTCAACAGGCGATTGGTGCAGCTATTAAGCACCATGTGGTTGAAAAACTAGGTCTCAAGTGAGTATTTGCCTCTGATCTGGATAGATCTTGAAATCAATTGTTCCTACGGTCACACAAATTCTGCGATACAACTTGGCAGTACTATGTTTGCAAAAGTTATAATACCATAAGTGATGTATTTGTTGTTTTTAAAGAATGTTGATACGAGTTAATGAGAGTTGACTGCATGCTTCCCACTGATCGTTGTAATTTTTGTTTTAAGAAAACCTAAACCAAAACTCTAAAAAATGTGTTGTCAAAAATAGCAGAGGCTGGTTCCTCCTTCCCTTTCATAAATTTAGATCGAGTGACCAAGTCCACTTCATAATCTTCTTGTATTCAGTTGAGTAAGCAAATGTCCTCCATTTCCTGAAGATCACTAATTATTTTGAAACAATCACTGTTCTTTATATATTGTTAGTTTCTACTTTCTAGTATATGACATTTTCAACCTTTTTTTTTTTGGCTATGTAGGCCATATGATGTCTATCATGTTACTGTGATGCCATGCTATGATAAGAAGCTAGAAGCTGTCCGGGATGATTTTGTTTTCTCAGTAGATGGTAAAGAAGTCACAGAGGTGGATTCAGTACTGACTACTGGTGAAGTATTAGACCTGATACAGGTTGCTAACTTGATTCTTATTCTTGCCTGTACGGTGAATATGAAAAAGTAGGGAGACACTCAGTATGATTTATGTGTTTGTGCAGTCCAAATCTATCGATTTCAAGACACTAGAGGAATCTTCCTTGGACAGATTGTAAGTCCATGTCTTGGTGTTTTGTTCTGTGCCTATACACATCAAATATCTTGTCAAGTGCAGGAGCATTAATTAATCATAATATGTTTAGCTGCTACTTCTTTTCTATAAATTTAATATGCTTTATTTTAACCACTTGTTGTGAGGAAAAAAATCCATGGAATTATCATGTAGTACCATAATATACCACAGTTCTCTTTATTTTAACTAGTTGTAAGAAAAGAAAATCCATGGAGTTATCGTGTACTACCATACCACAGTTTTTTTATATCACTGATTAATTTATCTCAGAAAGTCAGAATTGACAAATATTTTGCCTCACTATAACCTAGGCTAACAAATGTTGATGAGGAAGGCCATCTCTATGGGGTTTCTGGAGGTTCTGGGGGCTATGCAGAAATAGTCTTTCGCCATGCTGCACGTGCAATCTACAAGAGAGAAATAGAGGGTCCTCTTGATTTCAGAACCTTGCGAAATTCAGATTTCCGCGAAATTACATTGGAGGTAAACTCATTCCCATGATGGAGAAAACCATCGACTCTTTTGCCAAACTAGAGTGAACTTGCATTATATGTGTATAACAATTACCAAATGCTGCTTGTGCTAGCAGGTGGAGGGCAAACCTGTTTTGAAGTTTGCACTTTGTTATGGATTCAGGAACCTGCAGAATATTGTTAGGAAGATTAAGATGGGAAAATGTGAATACCACTTTATTGAAGTTATGGCGTGTCCTTCAGGTACTGCATTATGACAGCCTTTGCAAGTTACTTGTAGGAAGTTCTGGAGTGTAGGATCTGATATGCTCTATGATGCGTTTATTACTCTTCTGCAGGTTGCCTGAATGGGGGAGGCCAAATAAAGCCTGTTCAGGGCCAATCTGCCAAGGAACTTATCCAGCAATTGGAGAGTGTGTACACACAAGATGTATGCTACTAACTGAACTATATTTCATGTATAGTTAAAAAGGCAACTTGCTTATCAGTGTGCATCTTTGTCTTGACCTCACTTAAAGTAATCAACATTCATGTCAGAGACATGTAGACTTTGTCGTTGATATACCCTAGTCATCACTCAAAATTTTTCATATTAGAATAGATGATCTACTTTTTATTCTGTTATATTCTCTCCTACATTTGTATTTTGGCTTTGGGTTTCTTCTTTGTCTAATGTCATTAGCTTGCTACTCATACTGTGATTCTGCCTCTTTCAATAGAGGGAAAGTAAAACCATCTGTTCATCTGTCACAGCTGCTATTGAATTTCTAGTAGCTTTGATTAGCTGAACAATTCTTAACTTGCAGACCATTTATTCCATGTTATTTATCCTTCTGTTTTCTTTTGGATAGGATGCTATTTATTCTCCAGTTTGTTGCCATAATTTTATCCTCAAGTGGGAATATGTTATAACTGATGAGTGTTTTTCCGAGCTGTCATTTGGCAAGGGCTCTACATGAATTGTTTACTTTATGTCAGTTATTATGCACTTCCACTAATTGTGTATCTTGTGTACCAGGTATCAATTTCTGATCCTTTCGATAACCCTATCACGAAAAGATTATACGACGAATGGCTGGGGCAACCTGGTTCAGAGAATGCGAAGAAGTACTTGCACACAGATTATCACCCTGTTGTGAAGAGTGTGGCTTCACAGTTACAGAATTGGTGATAACGGCTCGTTTTTGCACTGGGAATTCCAATGCACTTCAAGAGCCAGGAGGGACTTTGGACTTGCACACAGAACAATCATGGCGTCCTCTCCATGCTAAGGGAATATTGATCACACAGCAATATAAACATCGCCAAAGTTTCTTTTTTGTAATCTTTAAAGCGAAGAAATTTTGTTAGGCAATAGTTTTTCAGCTGCTTTCTGGGTAATGTTGTACATTACCAAAGGGGAAGAATAGTTAAAAATTTTAATATGTAAAAATGAACGAGAAAGGTCTAGATGACCTTATACTGTCTGGCCCAATTATCCTTTTAGTAGTATAAGAAAAAAAAGATGAGCTTTTGGTTACCCAGTATCTGCTTTACATTCTTTGAGCAAATTTGAATGCTGTTCAGTATCCAACACCTTTCTTGACTCTTGAGGTAAAAGGAGGCACCATTGTCTTAGATTTGGGATGGAGTTTCAGAATTAAGTAGAACCCTGCGCGGCGGCGTTGCCGCGCCATTCAGCGTTGGTGCAGCTGTTTTGTTGTAATCTTACGTTGGCCCTGTGTGTGCATGAGCGTGAGGTAATCCTCTTTCTGTACTTTGAAAGGGTGCAATGAAATGCGCAGTTCATGGTCAGCCAAATCACCACGCGTGCGTGACGGGGACGCGAGGCGGCCGCCCCGCGCGACTCGACACCCCTACCCCAACCAAAAGGGAAGTCAACCAGAAGCCAGGCCACGCGACACCACCACCTCCCCCGTCACAAATCCGCGGGGGGGAGGGCGGCAGCAGGCAGCGGCGGCGGCGGCGGCGGCCCCCGCGACGGGACGAGAGAGAGTGAGCGCGCGCGCGGCGATGGAGCGGCGGGGGCAGCAGCCTGAAGACGCGGAGCCGCCGGGCAAGGACGGCCCCAGCGGCGCTC
This sequence comes from Setaria italica, assembly GCF_000263155.2. Taxonomy (NCBI): domain Eukaryota; kingdom Viridiplantae; phylum Streptophyta; class Magnoliopsida; order Poales; family Poaceae; genus Setaria; species Setaria italica. The sequence goes on from NC_028458.1 coordinate 5,567,185, forward strand.
CGGCTCCGCCGCCGTCTCCGGTAAAATCCGCTCGCCTTCATGTCGTTCAAAGCCCCCGCCAATTTTGACAGCACGCGCGCGCGTTTCTCTACCTGTTGGCAGTTCCTGGAGGTGACGTGCCGGAGCTCCGGCAAGGTCCGGCGGTTCGCGGCGGGGACGACGGCCCGGTACGCGCTGCACGCCATCAACCGCAAGCTGGACCCCGGGGCCCCGCCGGCGCTGCACGTCGAGGCCGTCAGGGACGGCGAGGAGCCCGTCAGCTTCGGCCCCAGCGCCGCCCTCGCCGACTACGGCCGCGGCTGGCGGCTGCAGACCGTCACCGCGCAGGACGCGCCCGGGATCCATCACGCGACGCGCGATGACACGGTACGCGACGACTGGGTAGCCTAGTACCGAGCTGCATCCTGCTGTCTTCTTGACTAAAAGTTCGATTTCTCTGAAGAATCGAGAGCTGATCAGCATGGATCTGAGAGATTAATTCTTGCGTTGATCGTTGCAGAAACGGGGTGAGACGCAGGCTGCCGAGGATGCCGTTGCCAGAGAGACCACGAGGAGCACTTCCGTCTACATCGCCAAGATCGTGCTCGCGTTCGTGTTCATCTTCTTGCTCGGCGGGCTGTTCACATACATGCTCGAGGTGCTCCCCGACATGCTCCAGACTTCACCGACGCCTGAATCTCTGTAATGAAACCCGCTGACTGCAGATGAATCACACATGTACCATTCCAGCGACATGTTCCCCCCTTTCTGATAAGATCGTGTGCAACCTTCCATCGTAGTCGATGGCAACTTATCTCATTGCAAGTTTGCAACGACATGGAAAATCCATCATCTTTGTTAGTTTCATGTCCTGGCGGATCCGAAATCCGTAGCGACCAACAGACTCGCATTGCATGTTTTGAGGCGCTGGTGCCAACACATGGTTGTCGCGGCGACACGGGCGTCCCGGACTCCATTGCCGCGCCGCGCCGTGCCGAAACGAAACCCATCTGGACTCCCATCCATCCCGGCCTTGCTAAACCTTATACGAAACAAACAAAGAAAGAAAAAAAAAGCAAGTCGCCCAAGGCGGCCGGGAGCGGAGGCGGTTACGAGGAGCCGGCTGCCGGTGGGAGGATGGCCGACCACCTGCCCGACGACCTCCTGGCGGACGTGCTAGTCCGGCTGGCGCCGCGCGGGCTCGCCACGTCCCGCGGCGTCTGCCGGTCCTGGCGCGCCGTCGTCGACGCCCGCCGCCTGCTGCGCGCGGACCTCCTCCCGCTCTCGCTCGAGGGCCTCCTCCTCGAGGTCGACGCCTGGGCCCTGGCCCTCTTCTCCCGGCCGTCGACGGGCCCGGCGACCTGCGACGGCCTCGTCGGCTTCCTCGGCGCCGACGGCACGAGGCAGCTCGACACCTACATGCGCGGCCACTGCAACGGCCTGCTCCTGCTCCAGGAGCTCGTGATCAACCCCGCCACCGGGCAGTGGGCGCGCCTGCCCGGGCCTCCGCCACCGCCACTACCGGGCTTCGACTAAGACGTCTGCCTCGCGTTCGATCCGGCCGTGTCGCCGTACTACGAGGTGTTCTCTGTTGTGAATTGAGAAGACAAAATGTATGCGAGAGAAAGAGAGATAACAGTGAATCGGTGTTCTTTATTAATGAAGCATGAGTACTTCCTCCGTTTCAAAATGTAGGTCGTTTTGGATTTTTTAATGTATAGATTTTGCTATGCAGTTAAATATAGGATTATATCTAGATATATAGTATATACAAAACGATATACATTTTGGAACGGAGGGAGTACCTAAATCACAGGGAGGTGGTTAGGAGATAATCTCCCGGGACAATCCGATCGTGGGCAGCTCCACGTCCGTTGTCCTCGGACGTGCGCACGTCGCGCAGTCCGGGCGGCCCGTCGCCGCGCGCGCGGGAGTTTTCCCGCTCGGTACTTTGGACGCGGTCAACCTGCGAAAACGATTCGCAACATTCTCGATCCCTGAGGATCCTTACTCACTGCTGAAGCGATCAGAATGGCAGCCCTCGCCATTGGTCCTGCCCGTCTTCTCGTCGAGGACGGGACAGTGGGAGGAGAGGACCTTGGTGCCGGAAGGACATGGTCCCTGCTGCCACCATGCAGGAGCTACCGTGACCGCGGCGACGGGCCATGGCTCCTACGGTACCTCGGCGAAGATGACGACGACGACGAAGGGCAGTTCGAGTGGAGCTCTGACATCGAGGACGTTGCTGAGCCTGAGGACGGGGCTGGCGGCTGCAATGGAGATGACGATGACACCGATGAGTGGGCTAGAAACTTGGAATACATTGATTTCCTCGGATTCCATCCTTTCAAGGAGGTTGTCTTCTTGCGTCAGTCAGGCGAAAGAGGGATCGCCTATCATTTGGATCGCTCAAAGATTCAAGACATGGGCACCTTGGACCTTCGTCGCACGACTGAATTTATAGAAATGGCTTTTCCCTACACACCATGTCGGATGGGAGTGTTTCCTGAGAACAATTAACTTAGAAGTACCAAGAGCATGGATCTGGGTACAAGACAAGTTTGTCCTGATTGAAGACTCCTTGCTTCTTAATTGCAAGAAAGACAAAAGCAGTTGCAATTCTGTTATTTTGTGGCCCATTTCTGCTCCTCTCCCGTAATTTAAGTTCACTGTGAGGAATGCTAATGTCATACCACGATAATTTTTCTTTCTTCACTTTGACGAATGATAAAAACACTGCGAGTCAAGTCCCAGGCACACGTGGCTCATCAAGTTCATGGGAGAGAACCCAGAACAGAGGTCCTGGAGAAGCGACGCGGTATGGTCTCAACTCCGTTTGCGGCAGGAAGAGCATTTGGAGATCAACAAGAGGTCGAACGGCGGCACGTCGCATCTCAGACGGTCAGGCGTGAACAGCATGCCTTACACCAATAAGGTATAGTAAGCTAAAGAATCAGTTCAATTAACGTCATGAAATCATTCCTCAAACCCATGAGTTCATTTCCACAGAGCGAGATGATACAGATTAATGGTCGTAGGATTATTGTGCTCTATTGTGCAACCAAAAGACGACATATTTCTGGATGTTTTGCCGGCTTAGGCACAAACACGAATGAAAATGGCTCAAATCACACTGCTTGAAAAAAAAACATGCTTTGAGTACAAATCAACCGATATGTTTTCAAAAAATGGGTGAAATGTTGCAGCTATCGAGTACAAAAACTCACTTGGCTAATATAATAAACAGCAGCACGAAGCTATCGTTGCATCCCGATAGGCAAACTAAAATAAAAATACTCAAGTATCCTTTGAGACGGCGATGCAACAATTAGAATGCTGCTGATTAAGCATAATCACTGGAACTCTCTCAAACAGTCAAATCAAGACTAATGCATCCCACATTCCATCGAGACGATGATCCAACAATTAAAATTCTGCAGATGAAGCATGATATCATCGGAACTCCTCTCAAAAGGGCAGCAGTAGTTCAAAAACAGGGCAGAAGTGATAGAGTAGAGGTGCTTGTTTCAAAAGAACAGCAGCTAGATAGCATCACATTCACTCGGGCTGAATAAGTATAAATGCTTGATCTCTGACCGCACACCCAGAGGCAGCCATCCCAGCATGATCCAACAATTAAAATTCTGCGGATGAAGAACTCCTCTCAAAAGGGCAGTGATAGTTCATTGACAGGGTAGAAGAAGTGATAGACCAGTGGTGTGGTGTCAAAACAGCAGCAGCTAGATAGCATAACATTCACTCAGGCTGAATAAGCATGAATGCATGATCTCTGACTGCACGAGTCACAAAGAACAGGACACCGACAGGAAGCCACCTCAGCACGCCAAAGGAACCACCAGGTAGTCAAGCCACCGAACAGAGAGAAGAGGCAGAAACAGTATGCTATATGCTGCAATGGTCCTCCAATGCTAATGGTACATAGATTGGAACCAAGGAGGAGACTCTTTGCAGTGGTCCTCCAATGCTAATGGCACATAGGATGGAATCAAAGAACTCTTTGAACATGGGGAACCACTTGCCAGACAATAATGGAACAAGTGAAATGATCTCTTAGGACACTAGTAACCAATCCAGAACAAGGAAACAAATAACCAAAAAGAAGCCTGCCAAAACAAAAGGGTCATTTGAGAATGTAGTTGTAACACAATATTAAAATTAAACATTGAAATGATTACCAGTTAATTTTTTCCCTTACGGACGATTCATCGTTTGCTTTCAGAAGTTGATTTTTCTTGTAGGTGTGTTCAAGCAGAATATAGTTGATCCCTTGATTCCCAAAAAGAACACAAACGTGAACACCAACTTGCCATCCAATCACCCATATCCCAGGCATTTATGTTAATCCCCATAAGCATAACTAGGATCAGGATCATAAACACACAGCCACAAAATCCATCTCTTAACAAGCTAGATTCCAGCCAAATAGCATAACAAGCAAACATGCAGGATCCAAGCGCCAAGCACTATGACCAAGTCATATGCCTGGCAAGCACGAAACAATAATAAACCGGTCAGTAATACAGTCTATATCAAAGCAACTGATTTCTCACGGTACATCATAATTCTCCAACTACAGGACACAAAGTTCCAGACACGATAACTGACCTCATAATAGAAGATAGACTTTCATACCTGGAAGGCACATACTGCTCAAGATCTAGGCCATCAATAGGGACCAGATCGGTCACGGTTGTAGCGGTCGCCCCCGTAGCTGCCACCATCTCGGCTACGGCCAGAGTATCGGTCACCACCACGGTCAGATCCATAACGACCGCTGCCACCACCACCATACCTGTCATCTCTACCACCATATCTGTCCCCTCTCCCATCATCCCCAGATGGGCACTCCCTAGCAAAATGACCAGGTTTTCCACACTTGAAGCAGTCCCCGCCGCCGCCCCCGCCGCCGCCACGCGGTGCACGTCCACCTCCGCCACCACCATAGTCACGGCCACGGTCATAACGAGATCCACGGTCACGATCAGAATCACGGTCACCATTACGGTCTCTACCAGGTCCTTGTGGCTGAGCTTTATCAACAGTGATGTTCCTCCCATCCAAGTCCAGTCCATTCATTCCTTCAATAGCATCCTCCATAGCTTTCTTCTCATCAAAAGTTACAAAGCCGAAACCGCGAGATCGACCAGAAAATTTGTCAAGAACCACCTGCATATTACCAATAGAATGAACTTGAAGTAACAATAATTAAGAGACCATGCTAGATAACAAATAGAATGCAAAACAAAATTGTAGAAACAACAATGTTTATATGCTAAGGGATGTTAAGTTGCAAATTACTGGATCTTTCAGTGACTTTAGTGGAGGCAAAGAAAAAAAAAATTGCCCAAGGTGTTCAGGAAGACAGGAATAAAACAGCATACAAGATCAATATTGATAACAATATTGTATTAATATTCTAGTCTTTTTTGTTAGAAACCTCTGAATATTAATCCATGTGGCAAAAAAGAATCAAGACAGAGCAAGAAGAAGACATATCAACCTATACTCTATGTATTGCAAAAGAAAATTGTTTAGGCTTTCGGCATTGTTGATTTGTAAAAACGGTTGAAATAATTGCACATACATCAAGTCATGCTCATAACTTTCCTAAGCTGTTATCAACACAATCTCCAATATTATCATCTGACGAAAAATGATAACTTCGCGCAAAATAAAGATTTAGGATTATTCATGTCACCTTTGCCTCGGTAAGGTTTCCAAATTTGCCGAATGCATCCCTGAGGCTTTCTTCAGTTGTCGACCAGGACAGGTTCCCGACAAAGCAACGGTACTCCTCAACATCAGACATCTCTTGAGCAGACAAAGAAAGACATACACTAAGAAAATAGGAAGCTAGAACGTATCAAGAATGAATACTATGTTGTGAGTACAGCAGGTAGTCCTTACTAATCAGCACATAGGCAGTAAGTACTAAGTACAACTCAACAAGTAACATCGTTCACTATTTTTTTTGTGTGGAAAATTTCCTTACATGGGATAAATTTTTCAAAAGTGTGTTGCCAGTTCGTATGTATAAGCAAATTTGGATAAAAACAGAAGTAGTAGTTGTAGGCAAGCCTCACGAGATTTAAACAGCTAACCCTTTACTGACTTATTAAACAGTTAACCCTTTATTACTGACTTATTAAACAGTTAACCTTTTACTGATTTGCAGGGACATCCGTATGTAATTAGTGCACGAAGGCAAAGATGACGCAAATCTGCACAGAACAGTTCTTTCACAAGACACAGAATACAGAAATCTAACTACGCTCGCATCGAAAGAACAGCACAGTACGGCACAGAGGTCAACTCCAGATCCATGCGAGCCTACGCATCACGGGCGGACCCAGCTTAGGGCATGGGTGCGCACATCAACGACCGATAATTTTTGCAAACAGAATCGAATTCAGTTGGTACAAAATGCATGCATATGCTGTGACTTGGTCAGATCCGGATACAGATAGCTTACGCTAGGTTCCGGGGTGCTCCGATTCGCGCAGCATGAAAGGAAGGGAAGAGAAGGGGCTGGGGCATACCTCGTGGGTGCTCGTCGCCAGCAAAGGGCGCGGCGAAGACAGTGGTCAATGGCGCCGCCGCTCACCAAAGGGAGAGACCGAGAGAGTAGGGAACGGGGGAAAAGAAATGGCAAGATATAGAACAGATTCGGGGAACCTGGGCTCTTCTGTTGGTGGTGGTGGCCTCCGGGCGAGGCCGGGTTTTGTTTGCAGAAATAAATAGTCGAATAAATTTAAAAAATAGAGGTACATCATCGTAATAAATAGTGGAAGACATTTATCATTAAATAAAATAGTGGTAAGGTTATTACCGTTAGATGAAATAATGGTAAGATCCTTACCATCCCCCATCCAATGAGCCACCCATGGATTCGAATTGCGTCGGTTTCGAGGAACTGTCGCCGTTTCATCCGACGGTAAGGGAGCTCCACCAATTGAAACGGCGGAAAGCACTCCTTACCGCTGGCTCACCCGGCGGGACCTCCCCTAATATAAACGGCGTGCGGTCGCTTCCACCCACACGCCAGCAAAAGGAGCGGAGCCAGCAAGGGAGGGAGGGAGAATGAAGGAAGGCAAGGAGAGAAGAGGAGAGGAGAGGAGAGGAGAAGAGAAGGGAGGAGGAGGAGGAAGAGAGGGAGGGAAGGGAAGGGATTGAAGTTTCGATGGTCGTTTTATTTCAAGTATTTTTTTAAATCTCATAGTTTAGTTAGCGTAGATAGTGTAGTGGATGGATGTAGTAGTGCATAGATCTAATAGTTAGTTTAGTGGATCTGAGACTTAGACAAATCTAGCGGATTTTAGACATAGAAAAATATAGCTTAGTCAGTATAGTGGATTTAGTTTAGGTATTTAGTTCACAGCAAATTTTATTTGTTTATTTATGTACATTAAATTTATATGAATATTAATTGTATTGCTAGGGTCACATGTTGTTTAGGTATTGACAATATAGTTGTTATAGGGGTAGTTGGAATTATTAGATTTAGTGAGAACCTTTGTGCTTGTCGCGTATATTGTCCCTGGTAGATGCCTATGATAAATTTAGTTTGTAAGGTTGGTTTAGTCTTAAATAGTTGTTAGTGTGGTTGAAATGAAGGTGTCATTCTAGTTAACTGATTTAAGTTATTATAAACTGCTCGTTTCGTGTATTTTGGCAGACATGTCGGATAGTTTATATTTCCAAGTGTTCTATGGTCAGGGGATGTTAGATATGGTCCAGAAGGGGTAGATTTGAGTGAATTTCCGTATTTATGCAAGTACTTACCACGAGAAAGAGAGAGGACTTGGGGAGCATATGCAGGTGGCTTTGTAAGGATTTCGATGTAGATAGAGATTAAGTGGATGTGTCTATGAAGATTGTAGTGAAAAGACAGCCCGACATAAATTTTTGGGAGCTGCTCCTGCTTGAAGGAACCCCGAGCTACCGGGCTTATGTAAAGGGTTGCACGAGGTAGGGTTTACCAATAATATGGTATGTTCAATTGTTCACGAAGGTTGGATCTAGCAGTCAGGTGTAAGAAGAAGTGGGAGGTGCTGAAGTTGAAGCGGAGGAATATGTGGAGAGTACTGAAGGGGTAAACGAAGACCTTGATAATGATGGGGAAGAAGGAGGAGATGCAGAGGATGATTTTGCAGCCCATGAGTCAAATAGGGAGGCTGATGAGGGGGAAGAAATTGTTGAGTTAGTTGAGTAGGTGGAGAGGGAAGGAGAGGAGGCCAATGGTGCCATGGATGATGACTCGTTCGATGAGGAAGATGCTTACCATGTCCCGCAGATCTGGTCAAATTATAACCATTCTGCCCTACAAGTCAATGTAGGGGAAAATATCCCTTTGGAGTATAGGGAGAATGAGGTATGCGTGGGTGCTTTGTACCCAAGTGGGGATGAGGTGAAGGCAGTTGTGAAGAGATGATCCACTTTATCTTTGCAGCGTCAGTTCAGGGTGGAGAGGAGCAATCCGACGGTGTATGATGTTCGCTGTGTGAGAAATAATTGCCCGTTTAGGGGTGCACGCATACAAGGAAAATGGAAGGATTACTGGAAGGTGACTAGAGTGGTTGAGCATCAATGATTGCTGGCTGAATTGGAAGAAACACACCACAACCTCACTGTTGATTTTGTTGCTCAATACATGTATCCTCAGATAGTGCAGAATCCTAACTTCGAGCCCAAGTCCATTGTTTTTGCCATAGAGGAGAAGTTCAAGTACAAGATTAGCTACAACAAAACTTACCGAGCGAAATAGAAGGCGCTGGAGATGAAGTGGGGTATGTTCGAAGCCTCTTACGACAACCTCCCTGTCCTGTTGCACACCATATGTCAGAGAAACCCATGAAACTTCTACGACGTGAAAACCTATCCATGTGCTCAGTTTTCAAGCAAACTGGTCATGCAGCGGTAATTCCTAGCGTTGGGTCCTTGCATTGAGACTTTCCAGTGATGTCAACCAGTCATTTGCATTGATGGTACATTTCTGACTGGAAGGTATAAAGGAACAACATTGATAACTATTGGGTCCGGCAGCAACAATTAGGTGTTGCCGCTTGTGATCGCATTTGTGGAGAAGGAGTCTGCAGATAGCTGGTATTAGTTTCTGGAGAGGGTGAAGAACATGATTGTGAAGGATGTGGAGGGGGTTTATCTCATTTGTGATCGGCACAAAGGCATTCTACAAGCAATCGAAGACCTACAAAATGGAAGTTAGAAGCGTTTCAGGGTGGCGATATGGTCGGACTTGAAGAGTAGGTGGTGCATGAGGTATATGGATGCAAACTTTCATAAGCAATTCAAGAACATGACACTTATGATATTGTTCAAGCATCTATGCAGCTAGAATCAGGAGAGGAAATTCAACCTCCCGTGGAAGAAACTTGACGACCTTACAAAGAAACAATGCGAAGACCTAGCCAAGAGGCCAGTCAACAGCGAGGCTGACCACCCTGTGTCTCTGGAGAACGTCGGGCTCGATGCTCCAAGTGTTAGGCGAAGACGAGAAACATCCATTAAAAGCTTCTCACAATGAATTAAGCATGAACCGAAGAAAAATTGAGCATTACTCTTTGACCAAGGAGGTTCTCGGTGGGGTATAATGACTACAAACCTAGTTGAGGTTTACAATTGGATCCTGCGCGGTGTTCGGGAACTGCCGCTTGTTGGTATCGTGGAATTCTTGCTGTACCGCACCATGAAGTACTTCAAGAAAAGGTACCAGTTGGCTGATAATTCAATGCACGACAATCACAAAATATATGGGTACAAGATGATAGAGTACATGGAGGAGGCAATTAAGAAGGCTCATTTGCATCGTGTGAATGAAGTGGGAGCTGTGGAACACCGGTTCGAGGTTGTTTGCAGAAACAAAGCTCAAATGAGCGGGAGGTGCAAGAAGCACACACAGGAGTGCATCATCAGCAATGAAGGGTGTGTTTCCTCTTGCCACAAGCTAAGGTTGCTGCACAGGCCTTGCACCCATGTCATTGTTGCATGCATCGAGGTGGGGGGACTTCAGCCTCGTCGGTTCGTGTCACACTACTTCCTGAAAGAAACCATATGGCACACTTGGAGGAACGAGATTTGTAGATATCGTTTACTAGGAGACTTAGTAAACAATCCTGGTAATGCCGCGCGCTACATTCCGGACCCTAATTCAGAAATGTTCCAAGGGGTCGGGTGACGCGAGAACAAACATATCCAGAACTACATGGATCAATGTGAATCTGGTCCTAATGTTTGCCTTTGCTCCAAGTGCTATGAAACCGGTCACACCTACAAGAACTGCCCTGTGACGACATATGGAAGTGCGAGTAGCCAAGATGGTCCATCAAACGGTGATAGAATTGCTGCAGTGCGTGGTGGGGGTCATCGTGCACGTAGCAACAATGACGGGGTTCTATGATTCATGTGCTATATGTTTGTGAACTAGTTGTGTTTTAAGTTTGTGAAGTCGTTTTAAGTTGTGACTCATGTGTTGTATGTTTCAGAACTTGTTGTGTTTTAAGTTTGTGAAGTCATTTCATGTTGTGACTCATGTGCTGTATGTTTCTGAACTCATTGTATCTTCAGTTTTTCAAGTAGTTGTGATACATGTTTGTGTACTCGTAATTTAGGCGAACCTTCCAAAATGTCATGTAATATGTAACATAAGTTGTAGTACTATGACCATGTAAAATTTGCATATCGTTTGCAATATCTCATTTGTAGTTTGTTTTATTTCATTTATATTTTCAAGTCATTATTATTTCAGGCACGTACTTATTTGTTTCGTGTTGCAGGTATGGCGCAGCCAGTTCCAGAGGGGTACTAGACCCCTGAGTTGCTTGACCCTACCTTGAACGGCCTTCACAGGCCCTTCATGTCAGGCGTTCAGAGTTTGAGGCTGGGCACGTTTCGAGCACGTAATCCGCTTTCAACGATGCCGATCGACACCCGTTGGATTCTGAGGTAAGTCGTACTGAGTTAAATTTATACGGTAAGTTGTAACATTACGTTGTTTGAACTAATTAATTTTATGCATGGTACAGGTTACGTGTTGCGGGCCTTCTCCCTCTAGCCAGGTTGGTTGAGGGGGACATGGTCGACGCCGCTACGCGGTTCGGGGAGAAGTCTACACGATTCCACTTCGACATGTCACTGCTAGCAGCTCTGCTAGACTGATGGTGGCTAGAAACACACACGTTCCACCTCCCAGTGGGTGAGATGGCCCCCACACTTGAGAACGTCTCGCTGTTACTTGACCTTCCTTGTGCGGGGCGTGTCGTTGCCGCAGTGGACCTCCCACCTATCTAGCGTGACGAGTTGTTGGGCCAGTTTGCCGACGTTCAGTGCAAAGATGGTGCTCGGTCGTACGTGACCTTTAGCTCGACACACAGGCCCACGAAGGCGTGGCTGTTGCAGTTCAGTGTGAGTACTTAGTTACCTGAGTGTCCAAATCGTTTTGTCTAACTATTGTTAATTTCTCATCTAATTATTTTATTTGGTGCAGGCCATATACATGAGAGATAACGCCAACAACGCCACAGTAGCGCGACACTTGGAAGCGTACCTGCTCTGACTGTTCGGGTGGATCATGTTATGCACGTCGTAGGGGAACTCGGTGCCTAAGCACCTACTTCCTTACGCGAGGGCCATTGCGGAGGCCCCACTCGACAATGTTCCGCAGTACAGCTGGGGTACAACTGTATTGGCGGCCACCTACAGGGGTCTTTGCACGGGCTGCTACAAGCTAGCCTCGGCGGAGCAAATATTCCTTAGCTGCTCGTTGCTGCTTAAGCTGTGGTCGTACGAGCGGTTCCCAATCGGGTGGTCACGGATTGACATGTCCCACTACTAGGAGCTGCCTTTGGAGCATGATGACGTCGATAGGCCCACGATGGGGTTGTTGTGGTGCTTGAGGAAGGTACGGTGCTTCAACTACAATTTTCATACGAGATTATTTAAATAAATACAAAATAACTAAGAAATACGTTATAGTCATAGCTGCCAAATTCTAATGCTTAATTTTTCCAACTAAATCAACATGTTATAAATTCTGTCATCAATCATTATTTATGTTGTATTTCACCATTTCACTCTGAATTCCTGATCTTCCCAAATTTATTGATCTTCCCAAATTTATTGTTTACAATGGAATAAATTCATGAACTTCCTATGAAAAAATGTACATTGCCTATGGTTGTTAGCAATCACCTTTATTTGTTGTAGGGATCGTAGGTTGGGGTGTGGATGAATAAGTCGTACCCGGAATTCTTCGGTCAGCTCGACACTCTTGTCGACATCGACGTGAGGTGAAGACCCTACACCATCGACGAGGTGCATGCTCATGCCCCGCATGGTCTCTCTTCGCTACGCCATTGGGACATGGAGTACTGGAGAACAACGAGACCACCGGTATAAGACATCCACGTCGAGGACTACGTGGTTCATCGTGTGATGAGGCAGTTCAGGCTGTAACAGCAGTCCCCACTTCCTGTTACGTCTGCAGTCCCGACCACCGTTCATAGGTACACCCCACCCTTTGATTCTCCTTCCAATAAGGATTTTTAGTTTAGCTAACTCCTTGCATGATGGTTATGTTAGGGCTAGCCGTCATGATGGTGGTGGTGGTGGGCCTGGGGTCCAGTGGGCTCCGAGGATGGTTCAATGGGTCGATATGTGGACGACCGCTTTAGACGAGGTGGTGCAGGAGAACCGTGCGCACGACGACGACGCTTTCGCCACGTACCTTCGATGGTTCTTGCCGAGGACCAGGACGCGGGTCATGTACGTTCCGAGTCAGCCACCAATGGAGACTGCGCCTGTCACGCAGACGTACCCGTGCTCGAGGGACGTCAACTTTGACGTCGCGGTAAGCTTCTGCATCATTTGTTACTCAAACTGCATCATGTGGTGTGGCTAACTTCAACCTTATCCTCTTGCCAAAAGTACGATATTATTGTAGAGGTCGCCACTAAGCTCAGGTGCGGCGTTGACCACTTCTAGCAGTTGTCTATGGAGTAGCACAAGATGTTGTACAGGAGGGCTTTGGGTGCCTGCAGTAGGTTCTTGAGGGCCGTCAGCTGCTGTGGCGGTCGCGGGGACGTCGTGCTTCTGTCATGGGCTGCCTACCCCCGTTCATCCTCTCTACCTCCTGTTAACCACCCGCTCGTCCGTCGTACCCGGGCCCATGTACTGCACCACAGGCACATGCGCCAGCGACCGAGACGTCCTGAGCCACACCGCCACCACCACCGTTTTGGCATGCCACCACCGGGCCGTCCACTCTTCCGCAGTACGTGACCCCGACAGGTATGTGAACGTTACTTAGTCATACACCATTGATGAAATATTATCCAATTCACCTTACTAACTAATAATTTATTAACATAGCCCCGCAGATGTACGAAGCTTACAATGGAGCGGGGCCATCTTCTGCTGCACCAGGCACATAGCTGCGCCACTACCATGCGTGATGAATATATGTTTTATATTCCATTTTAAATACGCAATGAAACTAACAATACCATTGCCTTGGTGCATAACAGGGTTCGCATACCGCGGAGGGGCTTCGGAGGACTCCGTCGAGGAGGAGGGATAGAGGTCCAGCGTCCATGCATGGGTGGACGATCTTTTCAGACCTGAGCCTGACGTGATCGGTGCCTCGCAGTTGCATGATGCCCCGGAGGCTCCTACATAGGACGCGACCCAGGAGCTCGCGACACCACCTGAGGCCGCAGCAGGACGTCCACCTCGCGACATTGCCCTACGGGAGCCCTTGACGTACGACCAGCAACAGACCAGAGCAGCGTAGCGGGCAGTGAGGCGTGGTCGGGGTCGGGGTGATCAGCCTCATTTCAAGCGAGGACGCATTTAGTGCGTAGGACCTCTTTTATCTTTTTACACCGGTGCATGCTATCATGTGTACGATTGTATAACGTACGATGTGTGGTTATCCGCAGACTACTCTATCTAGGCTAGGAGTTTAATGATTTTCAATGATTTCGTGCAATCACTCTACCTTTCTAAAAAATGTCATAAAAAATTAAGGGAACAATGTTCAAAATAGAGGTACAGCCTCGTATAGTTACATATTACGAAGTTATGAAGGAAAAATAATTGATAAAAGTCAAAAAAATGAAGGGAAAATAGTTGAAAGGATGTTTATAGCCGTTTCAACCGGCTATAGCGTCGCCAACCCCGCGGGGGGCCTTACTGCCGGCTCAAACGGCGGAAGAGCCCTTGCCCCTCCCACCGTTTCAGCCGGCGAGGCAGGCCCGCATGTGGCGCCGGCACCCTTCCGCTGTTTCATACGACGAAAAGAGCCATACCGCCATTTGGTTCGGCGGCATACGTCTATTTTTGCAAATTTTTTATTCGACTATTTATTTCTGCAAAATCGTAAAAAAATATATAAAAATAAAAAAATCCGTCACGCACGCCTGATTTGGATCTACACGCCTGCGATTTTGGGAGCGAGAAAGGAGTCGACATCCTCGCGCAGGCTTCCTCCGCCGTCCGCTCCGCTCCAGGCGCCGCCCGCCATGCCTCGCCGCGGCTCAGGTACGGTACCCTCCTACGCTTCTAAAGTTCTGACCATTGCGGCGTTGTGATTGCCTCCTCGATTGGGGTTGTCTCTTTACGTCATTGGCTTGTTGCTAGGCATGTGTGTACGTGGTCAAGGCATGTGTGTGTACTCCCTCCGTATA
>NC_028458.1:5581983-5601041 GCF_000263155.2 Setaria italica
AAGTTGTTGAGTTCGGAAAAGGTGAAAGCCATATAAATAGATTTTATCTTGAACAATACTTTCATAAAAAATATACATATATCACTTTTGGATAAATATCTTTATAAAAACAAGGAGTCAAAGTCATGCTTTGGAGATCGTGTCGCTGTCCAAAACGACTTCCTTTTCCTATACGGAGGGAGTACGTGGTCATTGGCCGATGTATGAGTGAATTCCAAATATGTTTGATGTTTATTTTTATCGTCATATATTGGCAGGAAGCTCTGAATCCCCTCATGCTTCCCAGACAGGTATTCACGTCATCCCCACCATCGATGCCCTATTGCCCCACGAATTGGTATTGTCCTCAATTTTGTGTTGTGGTGATGTAGTCACATGATTTGCATGCTTCTCTTTCCTCTTTTTTTTTTGAAGAAACTCTGTACAATCATATTGTTGTGGTGCAATTGTGCAAATATGTTGTTTTTCTATTTATGTGTGGCTGTTGACGGGTGGCTCTGCCGCAGTTATAGAGCCTACGTTTCTGTCCTGCCAATGTTAAGGAACCACAGGCTTCTTGTGTGTTATTGGAATGTTAAAGATATATAAATTCAATGCAGCTATGTCCATGATGTTAAACGATGTGCAATTTCTTTCTTCTTCCTAAAAAAAATTCTTTCTTTCCTTTTCCTTTTTGCATTGTCTGTTGGGGACGTATATAAGCAATCAAACGCAGCGATGATCTCCATCTATTTACAAAATTACCAAGGGACGGCTTGAAGGACGATCCATGCCTCATCCATTCTATAAATTTCATTGCTGTAGGCCTTCCCCCTCCTTCTCTGACAAGTTATTTTTTTGTAATGTTTTTTGTAAACCTCCTCATTCTATAAATGGCGACGTGGCTCATTGTTGTAATGTTTTTTGTATGCAGTGTCTCGAGAGCAAGGAAACCCCTTCGGGGATTGTGAGGCTTTTGTTCACAAGCTGTATGGATGCCGCTGGGGACCTTTCTAGTTTATTTGATCTTGTTAGTACAAGCTAGTAAATCTACTATGAGTAATACCACCGTATCTTATGTTTGTTCTGTGCTATGGCATAATTAACCTCGGTGCCGGCTGAGCTATGTTCTGTTATCCTCTCGAATGCTGTTCAGTTGTGCTGGTTAAAAAATTTCTGCCGTTTTTGAATATTTGAATTGCTATGTTCTGTTATCCTTGAATGCTGTTCAGTTATGCTATGTTGTTCAGTTATCTATTTGTCTATGTTGCTAGTGACACAGCTATGGCCTACGGCATCGAACCGATAGTGTAGTAACCCAGCTCATTTTTTGCCATGACATGGGTGTTCAGATATGGCTTGCGCGTACTGCATGGCCCATATGTCAGTGACTTCCAATGGCGTCAGATCACAATATCAGCTTCCAAATCCACCTAGACCGTACATCCGCGTGTATACTGCAATTGGTGCGAACGCATGCGCACGTGCAAACGGATGGATGCAACATTCTAGATGCAATCATCTAAAATTTTGTTTTTCAAAAACAATGTAAAGCTTAAACATGGATGTTCCAGGCACCTGCTTTCAGATGGTTCCCAGCCAAATCCTACCAGAAAGCCCCAGGCTTCCACAGGAAGTAAATATGTAAAAGTGACTTTGCTCAGTCATTCAATTCACTCCTAGATGGCTTAAAAAATTGCAGATCCTAATTGTACAAAAGAATATGTTCTCAGGAAGAAAAAAAAAACAAGGGCCTCTGCCGCCCCCCAACAAATCTAACCTTGTCCATCCAACCCCATACAACGAAGTCCAACCCCCTACTCTTCTTTTCCCCGGGTAACTATCCCTAACATATTTCAAACCTAAAGAAACAACCGTTTCCCACACAGGAAGAACTGAGGTTGTAAAAACAACAGCATCTCACTTCTTAGAAGGGGTAGCAGTTGCTTTATTCGTGCTTGCTTGAGGATCACTCGCCGTCCTGGATGGCGAAGCACCATCTATGGCAATGTTCCCCAGCTCTACTGCCATTGCATCTCTTTCTTCATTCTCTTTCCTTTGCTTCTCTGAAACACCATCAGCTGAATTCTGCGTAGAATCTGGCAGGGTTGTAGGTTGCTTTTGAAGCGGACCAGCATCAAGCCATGGATGCTGAAGCAATTGAGCAGCTGTAGGACGCTTCTCAGGAACAAAATCAAGTATCGGTACAAGAAAATCCGCCATGTCATTTGCGTTTCTTTCAGTGAACTCGTACTTCTCCATCAGCACCTTGTTCAGAGGCCAGAACCGCAAGCGTCGGATATGCCTCAGATCTCCATACCGATTGAAGAACTCGCGCGAGTACCGACCACCCAAGGCAATCTAGGAAACAAACAGCATTTTTGTCATATAATTAAGAACACTATCAACATTTTCTTAAAAAAAACTATGGGAACTGAAGGTTGAAACATCCTTTTCTTTTACCTTACGAGGCATCATTCCTAGTAGCTCCATCATCAGCGCAAGGTGATCCTGCATTAGGTAGAATTGCTCAGAATATGACTCCATTGGTAAGGGAACAAGTCAAATCATTTCCTCAGAAAAATGAAATACTGCTGTCTAGGGGGCACATACTTGGCACATGCAAAATACTGTTCAAATCAAGAATCCTGATGTAGTTTTTTATTCAAGAAATAATCAGCAGTTTATCCCCAAAAATTGCAGAGGCCAATTAACTAGAATAAACCACATGATAAATGCTTTAAACTTTAGCTCAATCCAAACAAATTAAATTTTCATCTCATACCATTCTATGAGGCTCAAGACCGTATACCATAAAAAATAAAAAACGATTTGCTATTCATATATTAATTCTTGTTAACAGGACACAAGAAATAGCAAACAAAATTCTCATTCAGCCCAGTCTGGGTGCAGCAAAAACTCAAGAGTCAAAAGGGAGTAATAACAAACTGCACTGTCAGCAGAAGCAGCCAGAAAGAAGCAGCAGTTTCTAGCTCTATCACCTTAGTATAAATTAGTTTCCTAACCATTCATTGTAGTCTGTTTTTTAGACATCAAGTTTACTATTCGTGCACAAAAACAATTTGGACATGATGAAAGTTATCACTTTCTCAAAATATATATCACAAATGCATCCATAATAATGGATAGGAGATACATATGTAAGACAATTTCATGGTTAAAATCGTAGCATCATGATTGGACAAACAAAAACTGTAAAGTGCTTAAAGAAAAAAACAACAGAGGTAAGCAATGAAGGTAGTTCTGGTGGGAAAAAAATCACTGAGGTACAGAACTGTAGAAGAATACTCCCTTATTTCATTTTTACAGGTGAGTAGCCTCACTATGCAAAATTGATTTTTGACCATAAAATTTTACTGTGATATTTTATTACTAGTTACAAAATCATAATCACTAAACTTTAAATACAAATCCGGTGGTATCAATTTTGCAGCACATAACTCACATAAAAGAGAGGATACTGGGTAATCCACAGATTGTATTTGCGGTGATGCAAAGTTACAAAAATCTATGTCATTACAGATATAACCAATGGTAAGTACATGAAAAATAACTATCTAGATGTACGCATGTAAACATGGGAAATAAAGGACAAAATTGAAAAATCCATTTAGTTACTATGTGGGGAAAAGGCTGTAGAACCTGTTGGTTGCATAGTTAAAAGACAATACAAAAGGACATTGCGTATCTTTTCCAGATTCATATTTGCTTATCATAGTTTAAATGGGATATGTTGTTAAGGTTCCCGCTGAAGTAAAAGAGAGCTACCTGACACCAAAGTAAATCATGTAATAATAAAAGAGTACTTCATCAAACCATATGCTAGTTGCTTCTAGTTCAATGATTGATTATGAGATTAAAGCATAACTACAAATCAAAGAAATTACAACTGTTGGGCCAACTATATTGTGTTCAGTGCAAGTCTCAGTAAGTCAGTATAGAAGGCTTTTCTTGACCTATTGAGAACAACATTTTGTTCAAGTTAGAGAGGGGTGCTGTTTACAGGTGATCTTAATTTTATTTAGATATGACACTATGAGAAGTATGTAAATAGTTGAACTCTAGGTAATGAAAACAAATAGATATACCTCATCTCTGTCGAAATTGTCACCACTGTGTGGATCAAACAGTACATCCCCCGTGGCAAGCTCGAAGCAGATGCACGCAAAGGACCATAGGTCAGCAGATGTAGAATACTTGGAACCAAGTATAACCTCAGGACATCTGTACTGCCTTGTTTGAATGTCACTTGTAAACTGCTTGTATGTCCAACATGCATTTCCAAAGTCCACCAGCTTGCACTTCAGATCAGCCTCCATTGCCATCTTCTTCTTAGCCCCTTTGCTACCCTGTCTATCTCCTTTTGACCGCTTCTTAGCTCCATCCTGGCTAGGACTGCCCTCATTTGTTGTGCCTAGATCTCCTCTGTCGTCTGACCCATCTGTGTCAGCAGATGCCACAGCATTACCACCTTCTGAAGTTGCAGCAGCTGCACGTTTGGCTTTCCTCCGGATCTTCTTCTTCTGGTTCTTGGAGAGGCCACCATTTACTGATGGTGCAGGCGCCTTTGGAGTTGGCTCGTCTGTCTTGGCAGAAGGCAGAACCAAGGGCACACCTGACTTCCGGGGGTCCTTTGAGGGGTCAATGGTAGACACAAGCAATATATTCTCAGGCTTAAGGTCAGTGTGAATAATAGAAAGCGTGCGGTGGAGGTAGTCGAGGCCGATGAGCACATGGCGGCATATCTCCTTGACCATCGGAAGGGGAATTCCACGATAGTTCGTGTACTTTATCAGGGTCAACAAGTTATCACCAAGAAACTCAAATACCATGCACACATGGTTGCCATTAGGGCCCGAGTGCTTGAAGTGGTCAAGGAGCTTAACAACACATTTGGAGTCATCAGGATCACCATCAGCGATCTGCTTCAAGATCTTGATCTCATCCATGGCCGCCTCCGTGTAGTGCTGAGCGCTCTTTTGCACCTTCAGTGCCACATATCTCTGCACACAGAATCAACAAATCCAGAAACATTAGACAGGTTGCGGCCTGAATCTCTAAACATCAGCGAATAAACGAATCAAAATATTTGCCTGCAGTAGTGGCAACCAAAAATGAAACAGTAGTTATCATTTACAAGCAATCCATTCTAGTATCTCTACGGCAAAAGAACGAGCAGTTGGTGGGCACAGGCAAACTGCCACAGGAAACTAGACAAACCGCATCCAGATCGAACCCCTGTTGCATACTAGCGACAACACTAGTCATTTGAATTGAACACGAAGATATCTCGAGAAAAGGGGTAAGGGCACGCACGGAGTGGGCGGTGTCCCAGGCGAGCCAGACGGTGGAGAAGTGGCCCCATCCGAGCTTGGACTGCACGACGTAGGCTCCCTGCTTGAAGGAGTCCCCTACGCGGACGGCGTGGTACCCGCCGCGGCGGTAGTCCTCGGTGCCCTCGTCCTCCGACGTGTAGTCGCTGCTCTCGCCCTCCTCGTCCTCGTCCTCTCCCCTCCCCCTGGCCCCCGCCTCCGCGTCCGCCTCCATCGCCGCCGCTGCCGCTGCCGCCGCCCCCTCCTTGTCCTCCATCCGCCGCCTCGACGACGACGACCCCGCGGCCTCCGCCTCCGCCATCGCGCGGGAGCCCCGGATCTGCGCGGTGCCGCGCGGGAGCTAGGGTTTTGGGCGCTCGCTTTTTCTAGTGGCGGTGGCGCTCGGCTCGTCCGTCTGGCGCTCCCCCCCCGCTGCGCTTCCTTCCTTTTGCCTCCTCTGCGCCCCGAGCGCCGCGTTATTATTGGCGGGGTGGATATGTAAAAAGACGAGATGGACGAGGACACTGCTGCAAAAAAAAAAAAAGTATTATTGCTAGTAATTATTATTGATCGTTTTTAATTAAGCAATTGGTCTTTATTTTTTGGGAGGACAGACTACCTAATGTGTTCGGTGAATATGCATCGATTCTGAACATTGTGCAACTACCTGTCACATTATCCGAAGAACGATTGGCTTTGACAAATGGATCAAAAAAAAATGTGCTTTGGAATTTAGTATGATTTTCATGGCTCTGGTGTGAGACACTGGTTGCAACGTTTGGTGTCCAACGGATACTTTATTTTCTTGTGGTTATTATTAAGGTTACATATACGAAAATTCAGCGTGGAGTTTGTAGGATTTGCTCTCTTGCCACCAATTTTGTTCCATTTCAAGCGTCAACTAATTATTTTTAGCAAACTATCATCAAAGCTTACTCCTTCCCTTCACAAATACCCGACACTTCTATTAAAATTCAGACAAACTTTAAAACTTTGCCTGCCAATTAGTTCGAAAATAATCAGATTGTGGACGGCTTACATATTTTCTCTTTTAATTTTCTTTCAGAAACAAGGATTGGCATTTTTTTATATAAAATAAGCAGATTGTGGACATAGAATGTTCTAGAGGGGAGACAGAAGGGAGCAGGTGGAGGAAGAGCCTGGCTAAAGCTTGGAGGCTTGGAGCTTTGGGAGCAGAATCTGTACGGCTGCAACGAATACAATACTTGTCTTTTATTCTTTATTTATCTGCCGTAGACTTTGCAGTAGTAGGCAAAAATTATACCAATGTACTGCAGATAAATACTCATGCTCTCCGTTTTCGATCGCAAATACTCAACGTGCTTAGCCAATTCAGATTAAGGAATTTTTATGTCTGCCAAATTACTAGCTCTGGACAGGAAGGCGATCGAGCTGGACCACCAGCCCTGATGGCAAATTAGTACGGGCCCAAAATAATGAGATGGTGGTGGGTGTACCATCTGCCGTGCACTAATGAATCATTATCATTTCTGGTTTTAGCGGTAGAGAAATCAAGCGTGCAGTGCATGTAATAAGCAGAGAGCGGTTGCTACAAGTCCATCATGTGCTGATTCACTCATGCAAGAATTTCTGATGGCCTCTGACCTCATGGAGGAGGGGAGCAAGGTAACAAGGGCACATCAGCTGGCCTAGCTAAACAAATGCCAACAAAATCTAAGACAGGCTAACTGTCAAACTGATGAAAACGCCGTCCGTAACCTGTTTGGATTGCAGTTTCAAAAAACCATGATATTGCAAAAACTGTTGGTCTAGAAATCAAAGGCACTAGAAAAATCGCTGTTGAAGATTCTAAAACACCCAAAAGCCTACCGTTTTAGAAATGCCATGGTTTTGCCCCATAATTATGTTACCTTGCAAACACTAAATTTGCTATTTTCGTTTTAGAATGTTCTGAAAACACTAAATTTGCTTGCAAATACATTCCAAACAACCTGCGCATGCAATTTCGGCAGTAGGCGAAAAAATTTACCACAGAAAACGATTGACATGCTGCCAAATTAAAATAAAAACACTTGAAAAATATACTGCGAAAAAGTACATGCGAAAGGTAATCCAACAAAGAGATATTTTCCTATCCTTTCCCAACCTTTGGCCTACTGCCAATCCGAAGCTGACTTCAGTGAGACACTTCACACTTCCAGAGTTGCAGATAAGGCTACACCGCTACGCTGCCACTCACCATTCACCAGTTCCTGCAAGAGCTGGCCATGGCGCCCTTCTGCACTCCTGCTGCCACTGCAGCGCCCCATGCCACTCCAACCCCTCTCACCAGCTCAAGGAAGCATATCTCTATGTGCCTCTCCCCCAAGCTAGGCGGCGGCGGCAGCCAGAGGGCGCGGCTTGCGAGTTCAGCAGCTCCTCAGGTGCGCGCGCTGGCGCCGGCGACGGCGGCGGAAGAAGCGGCGGCTGCTCCCTCCCCCGCCCCTGTCAACGTGGAGTACCTGGCCGCCGAGTTCGCCGGCCACGGCGTGGGTTTCGAGCCCGTGGGCGGCAGCTGCGCCGTCAAGATGGCGCTGAGCAACGGCAGCGTGGCGCACCTGCTGCTCCCCAGCGGCCTCGTCACGTCCTACAAGCCCGCCATGTGGCACGGCACCGTCACGGAGGTGCTCCACACGAACGTCACCGAGGGCCCCGGCGGGCGGGCCGTCATCCGCGGCGGCGTGGCCGTGGACCTCCGCTGCGCCACCGGCGGCGGCGGCGGCGGGTGGTCGCCGGGTGGTGCGTGGTCGCTCCGCGACGTCCGCGGAAATCCCACGACCTCCATTGAGGTACGCGCAGCGGCGCCACAGAATGTGATCTTATCACGGGACGCTGCCATGACACAGCGCGTTTCCTTGCAGGTCGAGCTCGCGGCGGCGGCGCCGGGGAACGCGGCGGCGGCGAGGTGCGTGGTGACGCTGCACCCGGAGGCGCTGTCGACGGAGCTCGCTGTGACGAACGGCGCGTCGTCGGCGCCGATGGCGCTGTCGTGCGGCGTGTCGAACCACCTGCGCGTGAGCACCCCGGATGCCACCTACGCGCTGGGGCTGCAGGGCTCCGACTACCGCACCGTCGAGCCGGCGCTGTCGGAGTTCAGCATCATCCCTCCGGACTACCAAGCCGCCGCGCGGCAGCCCGCGGCCCGGCACCACCGGTGGGCGAACAGGGGCTTCGACATGATCCTCTCCGGCGGCCGGGACCGCGGCGGCGCGGCGGACGACGACCAGCCCGACGGCGAGGAGGACGACGACTACAAGCACTTGACGGACGCGGTGTGCCGCGTCTACAGCCACGCGCCCAGGGAGTTCACCATCATGGACAGGGTAAGGAACCATGAGAAAGAACTCCGTCGTTGTTCAGTGATCTATGCATTCGGTTGGATAGGAATGCAGGGCCAGGAGAGTGATGGCTGATGCGAGTTCTTGGAACTGCAGGGTAGGAGGAACTCCGTTCGCTTGCACAGGAGTGGGTTCGAGGAGCTGTACGTGTTCAGCCCAGGATCCCAGTACCAGTGGTACGGCAAGTACGCCTACGTGGTCGTGGGGCCTGCCATGCTGGAGCCCGTGGTGCTGGGGGCCGGTGAAACGTGGCAGGGGGCTCAATACCTGCGCAACCCCAATCTCTAGGCTCACCGGCACTGCTGCACCTACAGTTGTATATGTAGCAACAACCGTGGTGAATGGTGATGTCCATATTGAAATGCTGATAACAATATTATTGAAATGTAGGCGGACGATGTCCATATTGTTCGATGTTGCAACGCAACACAGCTTCTGAGCTTCACATCACAATTCACAGCTACAAAGCATTTCTAAATCTGACAGCAAGAAGTTCCGAACAAAGATCATTCCCTGTTCATGCCAAGACCAAGTACGTGCATGACCAAGAGACCAAGGAACAAGCTGCCATTGTTACACTCACTTTAAGCTACACATCGTCTCCATATTCGAGGATATTTGTATACAAGAAGAGCAGGCGGGATCTTATCCAGAGAAGAGAACTACTCCAGGGCTGCAACTACTCGTGGGCGGCGCGACGGCCGAGCCCGACGGCGAGGACGAGGACGAGGACTAGAAGCTCGTGACGGAGGCGATGTGCCCGTGTCTACAGCCACGCGCCCAGATCTTGAGCTGAAAAGAGTACGCCATGGAGAGCCATGCCTGAGCCTGTCGTGCTGGGGCCTGCGGGCCGGATGCACGTGACCGGGGGGCTGAACACCTGCGCAGCCCCTGCTTTTAGGCTTCAGCGCTTCGCCTGCAGGCCTGAATGGCTGAATACCTAGGAACCAGTGATGCTGGGAGAACAAAATGTCCCTGGAGCATTACATCAAATGTAACAGATGCTCATAGTGAAATGCTCACAACTGAAAACCGAGGGACTACGAACATTAACCTTGTAAGTTTCCAACAGATGTCGAATGCGATGATGCTAAGATGCAATGTGGTCAGCAGCACCAAGGAACAACACAGCGTTTCTTATCACAACTACAAACATTTCTAGATCCCATATGTTATTCTGAACAAGGAAAAATCCCCGTCCCTGCCAAGCATGTACATTACTAAAAAGATGAAGAAGCCTCCCATGGGCCATGTCAAGCTCACTTTAAGCAACAGCTCCAAGTTGTGACAAGTTTTGCACCCTACCAACTTTGGACAACCTCGGGTAGAAGATCCTGCATGTTGGGCCAAACCATCACCACTCCTTCAGTCCCAATTCAGGTCTCAGGCCAACACATAAGGAACCATTTGCATCCTTGCCGCTGTTGAGCAAACATACTGTTGGAAAAATTGTGATGTGTTAGTTGGATCGGAAAAGAAATCCTGCCAAATCTTTCCCTAATAGCTTTGCCGGCCATCATAGTAATATCGTACAACAGGTAGCTGAAAGGAAGCATCTCTAATCAAGTTTAATTCTGGAGTTGAGCTGTAGGAAGCTTTGTCAGTGCTGAGATAGTCCCCATGCAATATATGCAAATAGAAATGGAAAGATGTGAAGAGCCACAGCAATTTGGAGTTAATATGAACAATTAATCATCAGGCGGTAGGAAATTTCTTTCTAATGAGGAAAGACTGTACTAAAGGAACAGCCTACAGGGTTTAAAAATCTACGATACCGTATAGGAACATGAATTGTAACAAGGATTTGTTTTATAAAGTAACTGTTACTGGTATGCATCTTACCAACTTAGGAAAACCCTCATTGAAGATTCCTGCATGTCGGGCAAAACCATTTCCCCTTGAATCTCGTTTCTGGAGTCAAACCCACACATGTGTAATGAAACCATTCGCCTCCTTCACACTGTTGAGTGAAGGTAAAACAATTAGCACTTAGAGGAGATAGATAGCTTTTACACAAGAAAAAATTTATACCATAACATTGGTGTTTCAAATGTGACAGCGTGACCCAATTGTGGATTCTAATCGTAACATTTGGTAGGAACAAATCTGCTGGATGTTTCTTTAGTAGCAGTGTTTGGAAACCATACTATTTCAGTTTAGGCTTTATGCATGATTGGAAAAAGTCATACGCAAATAACCATGAGTTGTCGACACAAAGGTCGGAAAAAGTTCAATTTTGGTTTGTAACGATGTTTGGAGATCATACTATTTCACTATTTCAGCAATCGCAAAGAGTCATACACCACGCATGCTGGTATGACCGTGATTTCTTGACAAAAAGTTTGGAAAAGTTAAGTTTTGGATATGTGCAGGTGCCTTTACCTGGTTTACTGTGTCATGATGACTCAATGACAAAAGATGGCCTGTGTAACTAGCAAAGCCATTGACCAGGGGACAAAATGCTGTATGAACATATTGTAATTGACGAACAGTATCTGAACTGCAACATGCTCCAGAATATACGAGAACATGCCAACATTATATCCCAGCCATAAGAGTAAAGCAGTGAGCAAACTCTAGTCTGCAACTCTGAATGGCAGCAAGTATAGAAAACCACAAACTTAAAGATAAGATGATGCACTATCGAGAAGTCTAGCTGCAACAAAGTATATTGAACTGAACGCTACTTCTGTTGTTTGAAATGGAAACAAAGAAGTCTTAAAATCCCCAAGTAAAAACACCTCTGCAAAAATTTAACTCTGAGATCTGGCAGGCTTATAACCTAAAGGATACTATAATTTAACTCTGACAAATAACCCATGAGTCATGATTATTTGGCACCAAAACAACTTACATTCTCATTGTCACAGGCAATCATATCGCCATAAGAAACCTGAAATACCAATGACGAATAAGAATTTTATTCAGCGAGCATTTGCGAAAAAAGATTTTAGATAAGATGCAAATATAAGTTCCAGGAAAAATTAAGACGTATATTGTTTCAAAACTGACCTGGTGGCATATACAATACGTCGGTTCATTTGGATCAATCATTTGATCTACATCCATAGGTGTACCTGCTTTCTTGCTGCTACCTGGAGGGGGCATTAAATCAAAGTCCATACCCCTTTCCCTGTCCCACTCCCTCTCTCTAAATTTCTTTGATGCTTGAGGTGTACTAAAACCAAGCCTCCTTTTCTCATCCCTGCTAACCACCGGAATTGGAGGAAGGACTGGCGGTTCGTCTGGAGGTATCTTCCCTTCTGCAATTGAGAGGGAGAGGTCAATAATCTGTTTGATGAATAACTAAGAATGGCATCCCACAATGATGTCTAAAATCTGACATGATTGCTAATACCATGCTTTAAATCTTCTGCAAACTGGCCCAGGTCTTCATCAAGACGTTTGATATGGCTCTCTATCTGTACAATAATGTCGAAGGTGCTTGCAATTAGATATCCACACAAAGTAAGAGACACCAAATAAAATGGTAAGACTAAAAAAACTTCTCATTCTGGGTTGATCCGGATTCCTCAAAATCGCTCTACTTCCACATGGGTATAACAGGTGTTACGATTCTAAACATTTAATCTTAGATATATGGTGGCATATCAAACAATATGAATCGCATCATGCTTTTTCGTACCATATTTAATTTAATTTCATCTGGCAAATCATTTCTAGAAGTCCAGTTACTACTTATATTTGAATTTGTGCAACTTGTAACATAAGCAACTCAGAGCATATCAGTGGCTACAAAGACTTGACCCTAGAATTTGTTTCAATTTGTACAATAGTACAAACGCATACTCTTGCAGTAATTTTGGAGTTCAGAACAAAATGTTAGAGATGCTTGGGGAATAGAAATTAAA
The DNA here is from genome assembly GCF_000263155.2 of Setaria italica. Taxonomy (NCBI): domain Eukaryota; kingdom Viridiplantae; phylum Streptophyta; class Magnoliopsida; order Poales; family Poaceae; genus Setaria; species Setaria italica. Next base: position 5,594,527 of record NC_028458.1, read on the forward strand.
CAGCAATTAAGATGAGTAGCAAACATGAAATAAATATTGTGGCACTAGATGAACGCTTAACATTGAATTTCAGGGAAACAACAGCAATGAAGCAGTACCAGGTCATAAGCTTGACGTGCCAGCAACACTTTCTCGGTGCAGAGACTCAGAGCATTGTCCTGACTAGCTTCAATATCCTTCTTCATCCTCTCTGATTCATCATCATCCATGTTTGGCCTGTCATACCCATGGGACGATACTCCCAGGAGATACTTGATCTGCTCTTTGGTCTGACCCATAATGCCTGAAACACAAACCATACGACAAACTTAAGCAAAAACAATCATCTGCTCACATGCCATCTACAGTTCACGAAAATACAACTTAGCATCAACAGACACTAACAAAAATAGTCTACAAATCGATTCAACAGAAGAGAAAAAAAATTGCGAACATTATTCTTATATAAGAAAACAAGAAATGGAGATAAATCATCACCGTGTGCCCTGTCGTCGAGCTCGCGCATAGTGGAAAGGATCCTCTGCAGGTCGCCGGCCAAGGTGCTTGAGTCTACACGATTCCAAACACAAAAGCAACCGGTAAGAGCGAGCAATCGGAGGCGCGGTAACAAATCCGATAGACCGTGAAATGGAAGCGCGTAAGTCTTACACTCCAGGTAGTCGTCGACGTACACGCCGGTGCGGGCGATCGCCATGCCGACAGACGATGTGCGGGCGGATTCCGCGGCTTCGGGCTGGTTGATTTGGGGATTAGGGTTTCGGAGGCGGCTACGGAAATTCGCTGCGAGCTCGAGGGAGAAATTGCTAGATCTAGTATTACGTCAGCAATTCGTTTTGGTGTCCACGGGTGGGCCAATCTCACGGGCCTGAAGCTCGTGGCCCAACGGATTGGTTACTGGGCCTGTTTTATCATGGCCAAATTGTTGTTGCCATTATTAGTCCGTCGGACATCAAATTCAAATCAACATCAAATTTGATTCTTAAAAGAAACATATCAAATTTATCCATGTCCGCGTTTGCGTTTCATAGGTCTCGGCTTCGCTAAGAAAATAAATGAAATGGAAGGCCAAGGCTTCGCTAAGAAAATAAATGAAAGGGAGCTTGTTCTAATGGTTGTGTAATCCCTGATGGTCTAGTAGCGATTCACAATATTGGCGTAACACTGCTCAATGCGTTCCTGCGACGAGCGGCCTTATCTAAAGGCTACAGGGCTCCACCTTCCTGCACTCATCCATGACCGCATTCATTTACAAAGTCACAGCTTATTAAGGCCCCCTTTGGCACGGCTTATCTCAAAACGGCTTCACCGGTGAAGCCAAAGTCGGTGAAGCTAAAAAAACTGGCTTCACCCGGCTTCTAGTTCATTTTAGTCCCGGCTTACAAAACGGCTTCACGCTACAGTGTCTCGATTTACGTGAAATAGATGAAGCCAAAGCCGAAATAAGCCGTGCCAAAGAGGACCTAACATGACCTGCATAACACACAAGACAAGATACTAGATAACGTCCCGTGTAACTTCAGCATCCTTATTCATTTACATTCATCCATGATGCTAAATTTTCAAGAGAGGGTTTATGTTCAAAGCACGACACATTTATGATAGGAAAAAAAAGGGTCATGTCACACCAGTTTTAGGGAATCATCCAGGCAAAGAAACCACAGATGGCTGTAGTGTTCGTGAGCAGAAAATGGATCAAGCACGAGATATACAGTGCATGATAAAAAAAAAAAGCTTAAACCCAGAGTCTTGTTTTATTACTCTCCAGCAGTACCGCGACATGCAAAAAACTACTTAATGTTGTTCAGAAGTATAGAAATCGGCTGCTTCGCTAACAATAATATAGCTAAAATAAGGGGGGGAAAAGAGCAAGGGTTACAACAATCCCATTGTCACAGGGTATGTAAGAGACCTAACACAGGTAGCACGACACGAAAAACCAGTCACACAACTAAAACAGGAAATTGAAGTAAACTCTCCCATGATGAGCCCCCCCAGCTAACGAGCTCCAGTACCAAACCAGGTCTATAATTCAGGCAGTAATTAATATATCTTAATTTGCAGATACCACAAAACCTGCAGCATTTGCAAGATCATTTGCCGGCCAAGGCAACAGATAGGTAACATATGATGCTTAGTTTCCATTTGATACGCCACTTTCAGCAACAGGTTTGGAGGCATTTGACGCTTCCTCAGCAAGAGTGCCTTCCTTGCTCAATGCATGTTTCTGTGCCCCTAGATTGCCATCAGTTGCATCCTTGTCCTTCTCTTGAGATACATCACCCCCCTGGACAATGTGAACAACAATTTGGTGACATCAGAATTCAGAACCTATCATTTCAATCCATACAGAACCACAGAAACTGTAGTAACACCAGTATCAGCACTTGCCTGGCCTTGAAGCGATTGCTGCTTTGCTCTCTTTTCCTGCATCAACTTTTGGCGATTCTCGTAAAAACCAAAATCATCCAAAATTGAGGTTTTGCTAACATGTTCTTTGAAAATCTTCAACATTTCAAGACCTTGCTCAAGCTTAACCTGCAGCATTATGGACAACACAGGGCCCTTTGTAAGTAGGCTGCTGAAAAGATAAATTATATTCAGCTTACAGTTATATATAATTGGCTGTCAGGCAGCCTAGCTTATACTTATAGATAAATAAGATCATGTTACATGAAGATTTTCAGGGAACATGACTGTAAACACGGCATAGTCATACGACTGTAAACATGCATAGACATACATTACAGTAAACAAGATCAGGAAATAAACATTTCATATTTTGTAGTTCCCATTGGCTTTTGAAGCACCCCCTGATAAACATGTAAATACTTTAAATATCCTGAAAATAAACTAAGTAAAATATTATCTTTACAGTAACTCCTGCCTGTTGCATCATGATATAATTTATCACTATTAAGTGTCAAAGCCAGTAGATTTCAGTAAAATATACCTCTTGTGTGTCACGGCTGTTTGTAACAGGCTTGTTATCATTGTTATCCAGAGTAATATGCTTCAAGATGTTGTTGGGCACATCCTTGACTATGTGCCACTTGAGTGGGAAACAACCATTCCATTTGTCTTGTTGCCAATACTCCACAGTCTTATCAAAGTCAACAGGACCAACCATTTCAGCAACACCAACAAACTGACCACTAGTGTTCACCTAAGGGGCAAGGTCAAAGTCAAACAGGGAATATCAAAACAGGTAATAATAGGGAAACATGCAACAGACTTACAGAGAAAAACAAGAACACTGGGCAGTCACTGGATTTCTCCTGAGCCTCTCGGTATCCAGCATCCAGCTTCTTATTGCCATTAGGAGTGCTAGCCCACACGTTGTATTTTATACTCTTGTGCACATCATCTTCACTATATGATTTGATAACAAAGAATTTTGCATCCTTGTAGGCTACAGGAAATCCTTCCTGGTTAAATTGGCCTTTGTCTGTAAGAGCACTGCTCTGTTTACCCACTGAAGGGAGAGCCTGGCCCTTCACAGCAATAGTGACAGTAGGCCCGAACTGCTTTTGGTGCTTGAAACCACCAGACCTTGGTCCTCTGTTCAGCTCAGTAAAGCCATCTTGATTCTCACCCCCAAAACCAAAAGGTGCACGCCCTCTAGGCTTGTATTTGGTATCCATGACTCCCCACCGCCCGTTGTTTCTTGAGTTATACACATTTGATCCAAAACCAAGGCCACCTTTCAGTGTGTTCCCGTACTGACCGTACTGTCCAAATAATCTGTTGTCGGGGTACATCCTAGAAGGATAGCTAGGTGAGGTCAAACCCATCCCAGACGAAGGCATCTGTGTATGTATACCCTGGAAATAATGAAACTAACAGCTAAGCTTTATTCAAGGACACTGCATACTTGCCATAATAATCCAAACATGCAAATGCATCACATTCTTATGTGCAGAGTCTTAAGAAAGGTTGTACATGTCATTATCAAGAATATGTGAGAGCAAGCTTCAATGAGTCATTGATTGCCAGACATAATTACTTAAAAAGGAACTCTGCAAAACAATATTATGAAAATGATTTGTTCGGAGAACACACCATGAGGTTTGCTGTTGGACGCTGGCTCTGACTTTTCACAGAAGATGAACTGGAACGGTAAGATGTGGAACTAGCAGTTGGTCTCTGATGCCCATTCGAGTAAACTGGCCCATCATACCATTGAGCTGGAGAACGAAGACCACTGTGACCATAATTGCTTGCAGAAGGTCCGCCACCTTGCATATGTCCTCTTCCATATGAACCATTGTTTGCTAGGTTGGTCTGCTTACGCGGCAGCGAACTGTTGTTAGCAGTCGGCATACCAGTAGCACTCCCATTTGCGCTTGTTTTTGTTGCATCTACCAAAATACGTGTCGGGTGACTGACAACAGAAGGCATCTCAGGTTGAGAACTGGCACCATTTACACCGTGTGTTGCGTTCGTTGGGGTTGGTGACTGATAATACTGAGTCGGGTACTGATATTGCTGAGAGCCATATGATTGGCCATCATGCCCAGCATTTGGTGCAGGAGAACCCGAAGGATATGGGCCATACGGAGCATAACCATATCCATGGTACATGTCGCCGTACACACTCTGCTACATTGGTTCAACAGAAAAGAAAAAGGAATCAGCTTCATCTCTTATGCTATCCGCATGAGTACATAAGTGATTCACCAAAAGTCAGAACTAACAGCCCTGAATGTGTACACCTGCCATTCTATATTTGTTCTTAGCTTCCTAGACAAGGTGAACGCTAATCTAATGTATTTTAAACCCAAAAATACACATAGTTGAGATAATGGCACAGTCAACAAAAAATGTCAACTTACAGGGGGCATCTCCATTCCTTCATGACCAACATACCTTGAGTCCCACTCATTGGCTGAGCCATCATAACCTGGTGAACCAAGATACATGAATCAGACATCGCAATTATTGAGCTTAGCCACCTACAAAGGTTTGCGGCGACAAGGAGAGCATAGGTTTATGTACCACTAGGATAGTAATATGCTGGAGAGGCATATCCACTGGGCTGGTAGAAGAAGTTAGGGTCCATGGCCTCTTGCAGCAGAGGTGTTATCGACCTGTCCACCTGCGAAGCAGGGCTCTGTGCATCTCCAGAGTTGGCAGATCCATATGGCAACCCAGAAGGCTACAATTGTACAATTAGGAAGGCATGATTTTTTATATTATTAATAGTGAATCCCTCCTTCCACTAAGAAGAATTTTACAAAACAAAAATCACCGAAAACTGCCTAGAAAGCTACCTTTTTGGCAGCGTTGGAGCCATCATTATTGCTCTCCAGAGACAGCTTCTGCAGGAGATTGGTGGCCTCTGCAACTCACGAATCAAGGAAAAAGATCGAATTCGAGCAAGCGCCTCACAGTTCAATCATACAATTTACACGACGATTTAGTGGAAAGTTTAATTTTTTCAAATATAAACATGGCTGAAAAATATCATATAGTATTACTCCAAGACCACACAGATCAAACGAAGAAAGGATACGGTCAGCAACGGTCGGGGCAGGAGCAACAGTCGCCATGGCAGATCCTTCGGATAAGCGAATCCGGCCTGAAGGGACCTCGTGGCGGCGACGACGGGAGGGAAGCTCGGCGCCGGTCGTCTACGAGGTGCAGCCGCGGATCCGCGGGCCGGAGCGATGGCGGCGGCTGTCGGGGGGAGGGGCGGCGGCGATCGGCGCGGAGGCAGAAGGTGGAGGGCGGCCACGGGACGAGCGGCGTGGACACCCTGCGGGAGGGGCGGCGCGGGATAGGGGGCGCAATTCGACAGCAAAATTGTTTATGGTGGGGAGAGGCGGTGGTAGAGGATAAACCCTAGAAGGGTGAGGAGGAAGATGGGAGGAGGGGGATAGCCGCCACAGACGGGAAAGAGGGAGCGCGGCACTCAGAGGTAGAGGTTTTAGGGTGTGTTTGGTTTTGGGATGATGTGGGTTGGGTTGGAGCCGACCCACTTTTATGGGTTGGAGCCGACCCATCCCGTGTTTGGATGAGTGGGTTGGAGCCAACCCAGTCTTTTGTTTGGTTGGAGAGATTGAGAGGGTTGGGTGGATGTCTTTTTAACACCGTTAGTTGTGGGCCCCACCTGTCAGCTGCGGGGCCCACCTGTCAGCCTCTCTTTTTTTCCTTATCTTCTTCTTCCTCCCTCACGGTCCGCTCCTGCTCATCCTCCTGGCGCGCTCCTCCTGCCCGGCCGCCGGCCCCTGCTCTCCCCACCGCCGGCTGCAGGCCTGCGCCCCCTCCCCGCCGCCGGCCTGCGCCCCCTCCCCGCCACGGGCCCCTGCTCTCCCCGCCGCTGGCCTGCGCCCCACGGCCGGCCGCCAGCGTCCCCCGCCGCTGGCCGAAGCCCGCGCCGGCCCGAGCCTCGCGGCCGGCCACCAACGCCGCGCGCCGCCGGCTGGAGCCCCACCTGGCTCCTCCTCACGCAGCTCCCCTCCTTTCCGGCGGAACTCCCAGCCGCGCCCCTCCCAGCAATCGGCCAGAGAACACGC